>NC_134359.1:243519435-243726766 GCF_048569485.1 Anomaloglossus baeobatrachus
GATACACAAGGAAAGGCAGATCATGGGAAAGAGGTGTAGTTGTCACATATACCAGATGCATAGAAAGCAGGATACACAAGGAACAAACATTTCCAATTATTCTCCAAATAGTCTTATATTTTGTAAAGGACTTTGAGGCAGAGAAGGAGTTTAAAGCTTCTGGACCTGTACTAGAGACAGCAGCCATGACAAACAGTATATACAGTATACTGTAGCTGTCCAGGTATTTAGCAGAGGGGCCTTATAGCAACCTCTTATCCCTTCAGCTATATTGATGCCTTGAGCTATTCCTAAATATAACACTCATGGCGGTGTAGGGGCAGAAAATGGGGTTAGTGGCTCACTGGACCACAGGGGATACCCAGGCTTACCCTTTAGTGGGAGGGGCATAATTAAGTGCCTATCACAAGGCGGACGCTAGGTACCACTCCCAGGGCTGTCACCGGGACTGTGGCAGCTGACCCCCATTGTAGGTGAAGGATTCAGGTACATTCAAGTACAGGTAGGATGACTGAGGCAGACTGACAGGTGGGTACAGACAGATATGGTTTACTGCAAGGACAGGTAGGCATGGGAAGGCAGGTACAGGTGACAGACACAGGGATAACGGGACAGGAGCTCAAGACCTGATAACTTCCTAGCAGACTGAAGACTGACTAACTCAAGGCATTGCACATGCACCTCCCCTAATGGGAGGGTGCCTTAAATACATAGTGCCTCTTGGCCATAGGCTGAGAAGCATTTCCTGGAAATAGTGTGCCGGCCCTTTAAAAGGAGGACTGGTGTGCACACGTGCGCATCCTAGGCACACTCCCACCAGAACTGGGCTGCGTGCACAGGCCCCAGGAGGGGAAGGAGGCAGCAGCACACGTGGGCAACCAGGGAGGTGTGTGGGAAAATGAGACTCGGTCGTGACGGTAAGTCAGTGTCCCTTCAGGGACGCCGGCGCTACACTAAAAATGATTGAATATTGGTTCTCAGGTATGTTCTGCCATCAGTGGGTGAGACTTCTCAATCATACCACTACTAGCTTGATCGCCGAGTCCTGCCACATAGCAATGATCTGTCAATTGGAGGGGTATTCCCATCTCCAAGATCCTATCCCAATATGTTTTAGGTATAATAATAATAATATTTGGAAAAACTTCCATTTAGAAATGTAGTATAGTTCTCCTGATTAGCTGTATCTTTTACCTCATGTGTACAACATTGCAGCTCAGGTATCTATGATTAAGACCACTCACATAATGACAGTTAGTTTGCTGCTTGTAGTCATAACTATGGGTATCTAAGATACTGTAATGCCCTGCACATGAGGTAAGTGACATGGCTAATCAAGAGAACTATACTACATTTCTAATTGGAGGTATCCACTAATATTATTATTGCACCTACTACATTTTGGGATAGTTTATTGGAGATGAGAATAACCCTTTAAGTATAGTTTTGGCTGTTTATCCCCAATTATGTGTTTACTGTCAATTCCAGGCTGAGAGGAGTGAAACCAGATTTGTCATTCTCCTGCTTTACTGCCTGGCTGGAAATGTTCCACATGGATATGATTCGACATGAGTTTGATGTGTTCCTCAGAGATATTCTGTAGAAAGCTCTTGCAGTTCATAGTCATGGCTACTTGAGTTTCCATTCCCTTCTTGTTAGCTTGATCCAGTCTAGTATTTTTCATCCCACAATTGGGACTCTCAGGATGATTTTTTTTTGTGTATACAACATTTCCTGTAAACCTAAATGGCAAAATTAAAGGGAACCTGTCACAAGGTTTTTCCCCTTATGAGCTGTGGCCACCACCAGTGAGCCCTTATATACTGCATTCTAAAATATTGTATATAAGAGCCCAGGCTGCTCTGTAAAATGTACAAAAGACATTTATTATAGTCACCTGGGGGACTGTCCAGTCCGATGGATGTTGCTGCTCTCTCGGTCCAGTGCCTCCTCGCTTGGCAGCGATCACCATCCTCCTTCTACCCATCCTAGTGTGATTTCGGGTCCTACGTCATCCACACAGGCCGGCTTTGCATTCCTACGCAGGTGTACTTTGGCCTTCCCTGCGGAGGTCAGCTCAAAATATTGTAATGTGCAGGCATGAGGAAAGGTTAAAGACCGCCGGCGCATGCGCACTACAATACTTTGATCTGCCCTCAGCCTGTGTAGGAGCGCAATGCCAGCCTGCATGGGGGACATAGGACACATCCTCCTCCACACAATGGGCAGGGTAGAAGGAGGACAGCACAGAGAGGAGGCGCCGGACTGGAGAGCAACGACAACATCGGACCGGACCGTCCCCCTATGGGAGTATAATAAAAGTGTTTATTATCTTCTTTAGAGTGTCCTGGGCTCTTATATACAGTATTCTAGAATCCTGTATATAAGGGCTCACTGGTGGTGGCCGCAGCCTTATAGGCCCCAAACTGGTGACAGGTTCCCTTTAAGAACTGCAGTGAAACATTGTATAGATTATAAGTCTCCCTATGCTGATTTGATGCTTTTCACTTGCAACATTATCTCTTTACTCCATATTAAACTCTCTCACCCAGCAAACACTTTTCCTGCTCTGCATTGATGAGGGGCAAAAACCCTGAAACATGTGTCTGTAAATGAGTTTTTTGTTTGATATCTTATCTAAAGTCATGTGGCAAGGCCCTTTAAAGGGTCAATATTGACTTTTAGGATTGCTACTTCCAATAGGTTGCACTAGAGTACCTGTTCTCTTTCTGAAGGAGGTATTTGCACCTCTGTAATATGAGGAAAACTTATTACTGTATATAACAAATGGAATTTCCCAGATGCTGGGCTAAATATTCAGTAATATAAACGATGTGCTGTTTTTCATGGAGGTCAGAATATATCACTCTGTTGGTCAGTAATTTAAAACCATTATTAGAATTTAACTAATATGCAACTTACGAAGCTTCACTAATGAGATGGTTTTATAATGTTTATTAGTATTTGCTTTCCATGATTAATGAGTCTGTAGAGCAGCGGCGAGCAGGTCATCCATAATAAGAAAAGGAAAGGAAAATCATTAAAAAAAATACCAAATTACATTCAAACACTGTACATTTGATACATATGTGCTTTAGATATATTTCAATATAGGAAATATGTGTATAATTCTTTTGTACATCAACACATTACGTGAAAATCTATTGTGTTTAACAGTAAAGTGAGTGCTATTGAAGAAAACTCACGCCCACCGGGTGTGTAAAGAACCAGGTATTTTAATGCATTTTTTCCCATAGGCTTCTATGGAGAGACTAAAAAAATGCAGCTAAATTATAGTACGGTATTCAAGTTTGGAGTCTGGGTGCTTTACGTATGTTTTGCCCTCCCTTCACGTGCCCTGGACGTATATGCAGTTTGACAGTCAGCTGAACCCTTATCCATTAAGTCCAATGAGGAGACTTTTGCTTAAAGGACGTCTGTGTTTATTGAACGTTAATAGATGTTGGAAACTTGGAATTGGTGAAACTAGAAACAGTAAAGTATGTACAATCAGTACGTGCATAATATAACAGGGTACATTCATACAGAAATGTGATGCCCCCTGACGAAGGCTTTGTAGCTGAAACGCGCGTAGGGAACTTGGCACCAGCACTGGCAGGAGGAAATGCCGCTTGGTATGTTTTATCTCTTATTGCTTTAACCATTGACACTTTGTCTATAGTTGCATTATTTCACTACCGCACTTTACCTCTATCTTATGTCTCTATAGCATCAGGGGTATATGATTCACCTTGTAATTTATTTAGTCTACCCCGTGGTGTTTGGAGACATTGGGCTACTTTGAGCCTATGTACGGTTGCAATCTTTACCCCTTCTCCTGCTGTGTTCTGTTGCCCTTTATTCACTATTATTCTACCTTGTCCTTTTATTTAATTTATCAATAAAAGCTACATTTTATTTTGGCTATTTGCTTTGGCTCTCTTTTTCGTGTTAGAAATGTGACAACATACACACAAATGTACAAGCAGATTAATTCTAGCTTGGTAGATGCAGCTATCTAAATACAGTGAAAGTCCTGAGCTTCAGAAGGCAACAAACCTAAAGCTCCTTACCAGCGATGCTTTCACAAGAGGGATAAGATGGAGACTGCCTTACGAATGACGAACGATCCGACACAAAGATCCGGCTCCCTGCTGTGACCGACAGGAGCCGGATCCCTAGTGTGAGCCAATAAAATCTCTAAGCGTCTCTTTTCGCCGCTGAAACCCCGCCCACCCCCAGCTAAACTCCACCTACTCAGCAATCTAATTGGTCACTTGTAAGTGGGTGGGGTTTAGCCGTGGGTGGGCGGGGTTTGGCGGCGTTACTATAATCTAAAATATGTGTTCACCTGGGGTGAACACATATTTAATAAGGAGCCGAGAACGATCTGAAAGATCCGGCTCTTTTTGGTGAGCAGAGCCTTGGGAACCGGATCACCAAAAAGAGCCGGACTGCCCATCACTACTGCCTTAGCTTATGAGCCAGCAGGAAATGAGGCATCCTACCCAGAATGCACCACAAGGAGGAGGAGAAAGGAAACATGAAATACAAGCTGGTGCTACTAAGGTTTGGTCACTAGAGGGATTCAAAGTACCACCTAGCAAATAAACATGAACAGCAAATGAAAATATATTGAATGCGGAAGGCAGAACAACGTATGAATAACACTCACGGGAGTAACGCTGTGCTCGGGTACACTTGGTCCTCAGCTCAGTGCGAGCCGCTTGCAGTGTTTGACCGGCTCACACTGGCAGTAACAGCAGCATGATCGGATGTAGTGTGCACCAAAAAAATGGAAAAACCCTGCCAACCTTACCCCGGAAGTGCTCTGTTTATGGCTGACTGCATGTGGGTGGAGACCCGAACTGCCCAATCAGTGACTTCCATTAGAGTTCAGGTCAAGTCCTGGTCCCAAACCCGCTGGCTGAACTTGCCGAACCGATCTTCCATGGGTCTGCTCATCTCTAGTAGTGGGGAAAAAAACATTTGTAAGGTTTTTTCCATAGTAATTAATACTGTTGCTTTGTATATTCCCCGTGTAAAAAAATTATTTAACATTTCCTTGCATAATCAAGGAAAAATGACTTAATGGTTGAGAAGTATGCATTATCATTATTATAGTCCAAAGTCATATGAAAAGCCAATTCTGCAAAGCAGAGTAAATGATAGCCCAATAGTCCTATAAGGAAAGCCAAAAAATAGCAGGGAATAAAACTTAACTTTTAATAAGTATGTTTAAAGTCTAAGATAGATATATAAAGTGCAGTGCAAAACATAAGGTGCCATTAACAAGAAAAAGGGTCAACCTCACCCGATCCTTCTCCACGGATGAACTAGGCAAGCGAAGAACCACAGGTTGGAAGATATAAGACAAATCCGAGGGTTTAGAAGTGTGTATTAACCCCTGTTGTGCCCCATGTATAAACTTCCACACCCAAGTATACTGTCTGCCCCACAACCTGGTCAAACGCCCTCCCGACACGTTTCCCTCTTATTCACTAGAGTTCATCAGGAGAGAAATAGAAAATTAACCGTCAGTAGCAGGTATTGATGTAAAATTCACGAAAAAGCAGTGTGTGCAAAACGGAAGGTGGTACCAAAGTCACCCAAATTTATTGCACTGTTTTTAATGAATGGCTATGGCCATGGTGTTAATAGTACTTAAACCAGTGTTTCTCAACTCCAGTCCTCAAGACCCACCAACAGATCATGTTTTTAGGTTTTCTTCAATATTTGACAGGGAATAATTCCATCACCTGTGCAACATTAAGGAAATCCAAGAAACCTGATTGAGGAAAACCTGAAAACACGATCTGTTGGTGGGTCTTGAGGACTGGAGTTAAGAAACACTGACTTAAAGGGAACCTGTCACCAGATGTTTATGATACTCACCTAACGGTCGGTGCGGTGCAGACTGGTAGGATGGGCGTCTCCTTTCTCCGGGTCCACGCCTCCTCTTTCTGCCATCTTTGTCCTCCTTCTGAACCTAGTGTGGATGACGCGTTCTATGTCATCTACACTAGCTGACAGTGATGTCCTGCACAGGCGCAGTTTGAGCTGCCGATCCATCTGCTCCGCACCGACCGTTAGGTAAGTATTATGAACATCCGGTGACAGGTTCCCTTTAAAAATGTGACAGAACCAAATCATTAGTAGCTAAAGGTTTTTTCCAACCCTTTTTGTAAACGAAAAATAAAAAAGGGTAATACTTTACTACTCCCATGTCATTTCAGTACGGATGCTTCCCTGGTTCCCTACCGGTCTCTGTTCTTTAGGCTCTAGCGATGTTGTGTTGACAATCACTGGCTGCAGATCAGAGTTTAAGTGGTGTTTACATGTCACCACTATAGCCAATGAATGCCTAAAGAGACAAATGTGGATACATCAGGCCATCTATGATACATAGATACTATGGTTGAAAAAATATACATTTCCATCATGGTTAACTGGGGGATGAGACAAGATGAGGAGAATTGTATAGGTTCAATAGGTTCAACTGTAGTGTATGATACAAACTGGCCCTAAAAGTTAAAATTTTTCCCTCCTGATACTGAGTGATCCACATACGAAACAAGAATGTTACACGTACATAAGAATTTATTCTATTTTTCTCTACAAATAAAAAGTATCTAAGTTATTTGGTACCATAGACGGATTCCACTGAGATCAACTGTTGAGGTAAACTGTTTCAAAAAAGTTCTCCTGGTGTAAAAAGATTGTCGCCTCTAAATATTGATATTTCTCTAGACTGAGGGAATGCTTAATTGTTTTCTGAGAGGGGTTTATATAAAAAAAGGTTTGCAAAAGTTAATCATATTTTTTGTTAGATGTTTTAGATTCTTCCTTAGATGTCTCAATACAAAAAATATAAATAATTATACTAATCTTTCCTCATAAAAAACATTCTCCATGCTCCTTATCCATTTTTTAGCTTTTCTGTCACGAGGATACGACAACAGAGAGTGGTCCCTCCTATTTCTGCTGATAGGAGATCACAGTGCAGGGCTTCATACACACTTGCTCAGGATAATAATGCTGGCTGGCATGTTCTTCTTTATCTAGCGCTGCTAGGGTTAAGTAGATCCTCTGGACTAGAGATGAGCGAACCGGTCCCGGTTCGGCTCGAGGTCGGTTCGCCGAACGGACCTCCCGTTCGAGTTCGGCTCGTCGAACGTTCGACGAACCGAACTCGAGCCAATAGGAAACAATGGCAGGCAATCACAAACACAGTAAAACACCTAGAAAACACCCTCAAAGGTGTCCAAAAGGTGACAAACAACTCAAACACATTGGAAAGTGACAAGGACATATACTCATGCGAAAACAAAACAGCTGGACAAGGAAAAAGAGGAGGACACACAGATATAGGCATGGCACGCCATTCTAAATTCATGTAAAACACCGCAAGGTGACTCCAAGCATAGTCTCCCTTTTTTTCCAAAAATTGGGCCCCACACCCACCCACCCATTCAGTGGCAGCAGTTGGGCCCCAGTTGTACAATTCACAGCTAGATTTGCAGCAAGCACATTCAAAAATACGCCATTCTTATCCGTCCCCAGGATGACACCGGGGTAGGTAGCAAAGTCTTTCCTGATCCCAGCTCTGTTCATCTTGGCTTCTTTTAAAAACACAGCAAGCAAGGGTTACTCCAAGCGGAGTCTCCCTTTTTTTCCAAAAATTGTGCCCCACACACACCCACCCATTCAGTGGCAGCACTTGTGCCCTAGTTGTACACTTCACAGCTACATTTGCATCAAGCACATTCCAAAATACGCCATTCTTATCCGTCCCCAGGATGACACCGGGGTAGGTAGCAAAGTCTTTCCTGATCCCAGCTCTGTTCATCTTGGCTTCTTTTAAAAACAATGTAAGCAAGGGTTACTCCAAGCGGAGTCTCCCTTTTTTTCCAAAAATTGGGCCCCACACACACCCACCCATTCAGTGGCAGCACTTGTGCCCTAGTTGTACACTTCACAGCTAGATTTGCATCAAGCACATTCAAAAATACGCCATTCTTATCCGTCCCCAGGATGACACCGGGGTAGGTAGATAAAGTCTTTGCTGACCCATGACTTGTTCATCTTGGCTTCTTTTAAAAACAATGTAAGCAAGGGTTACTCCAAGCGGAGTCTCCCTTTTTTCCAAAAATTGGGCCACACAGACACCCACCCCATCAGTGGCAGCACTTGGGCCCTAGTTGCAAACAGGATGTTTTGATTTGCATCAAGCACATTCAAAAATACGCCATTCTTATCCGTCCCCAGGATGACACCGGGGTAGGTAGCAAAGTCTTTCCTGATCCCAGCTCTGTTCATCTTGGCTTCTTTTAAAAACACAGCAAGCAAGGGTTACTCCAAGCGGAGTCTCCCTTTTTTCCAAAAATTGGGCCCCACACACCCACCCATTCAGTGGCAGCACTTGTGCCCTAGTTGTACACTTCACAGCTAGATTTGCATCAAGCACATTCCAAAATACGCCATAATTAACCGTCCCCAGCATGACACCGGGGTAGGTAGCAAAGTCTTTCCTGATCCCAGCTCTGTTCATCTTGGCTTCTTTTAAAAACACAGCAAGCAAGGGTTACTCCAAGCGGAGTCTCCCTTTTTTTCCAAAAATTGGGCCCCACACACCCACCCATTCAGTGGCAGCACTTGTGCCCTAGTTGTACACTTCACAGCTAGATTTGCATCAAGCACATTCCAAAATACGCCATAATTAACCGTCCCCAGCATGACACCGGGGTAGGTAGCAAAGTCTTTCCTGATCCCAGCTCTGTTCATCTTGGCTTCTTTTAAAAACACAGCAAGCAAGGGTTACTCCAAGCGGAGTCTCCCTTTTTTTCCAAAAATTGGGCCCCACACACACCCACCCATTCAGTGGCAGCACTTGTGCCCTAGTTGTAGACTTCACAGCTAGATTTGCATCAAGCACATTCCAAAATACGCCATTCTTATCCGTCCCCAGGATGACACCGGGGTAGGTAGATAAAGTCTTTGCTGACCCATGACTTGTTCATCTTGGCTTCTTTTAAAAACAATGTAAGCAAGGGTTACTCCAAGCGGAGTCTCCCTTTTTTTCCAAAAATTGGGCCCCACACACACCCACCCATTCAGTGGCAGCACTTGTGCCCTTGTTGTACACTTCACAGCTAGATTTGCATGAAGCACATTCAAAAATACGCCATAATTAACCGTCCCCAGCATGACACCGGGGTAGGTAGCAAAGTCTTTCCTGATCCCAGCTCTGTTCATCTTGGCTTCTTTTAAAAACACAGCAAGCAAGGGTTACTCCAAGCGGAGTCTCCCTTTTTTTCCAAAAATTGGGCCCCACACACCCACCCATTCAGTGGCAGCACTTGTGCCCTAGTTGCAAACAGGATGTTTTGATTTGCATCAAGCACATTCCAAATCAACAAGCATTTACTTTCCCCAGGATGACACAGGGGTAGTAAATTCCTTCTGGATCCATGACTTGTTCATTTTGATGAACGTCAGTCTGTCCACATTGTCACTGGACAGACGCGTGCGCTTATCTGTCAGCACACACCCAGCAGCACTGAATACACGTTCAGAGACAACGCTGGCAGCTGGACACGACAAAATCTCCAAGGCGTAAGTTGCGAGCTCTGGCCATTTTTCTAGGTTTGAAGCCCAAAAGGAGCAAGGCTCCAGTTGCACAGTCATGGCATCGATGTTCATTTGGAGATACTCCTGTATCATCCTCTCCAGCCGTTGACTATGTGTCAGACTTGTTGTCTCTGGTGGCCTTGCAAAAGAGGGTCTAAAAAAATTATGAAAAGATTCCATAAAATTGCTGTTACCGGCACCAGATACGGTCCTACTGGTACGGGTAGACTGTTGAAGATGACGAGACCGTCCCATGTTTGTCAAGTTACAACTGGGAGATTCCCTCCCTGCACCTGCACGGTTGTTTGGTGGAAAAGCCGAGCTAAGATCGAGTAACAGCTTCTGCTGATACTCCTGCATACGTGCGTCCCTTTCTATGGCTGGAATTATGTCACAAAATTTGGACTTGTACCGGGGATCTAATAGTGTGGCAAGCCAGTAGTCATCATCACTTCTAATTTTGACAATACGACTGTCATGTTGGAGGTAGTGCAACAAAAAGGCACTCATGTGTCTTGCGCAGCCATGCGGACCAAGTCCACGCTGTGTTTGTGGCATAGAGGTGCTACCCGTTCTTTCTTCCTCTGACATCTCCCCCCAACCTCTTTCAACTGAAATTTGACCAAGGTCTCCCTCATCCGCTGAGTCTTCCATGTCCATGGACAGTTCGTCCTCCATTTCTTCATGTTCTCCTGCACCTTGCTCAACATTTCGCCTGCTACTATGCGCCCTTGTCGATCCCTGTCCCCCATGGTCCCATGCCTGCTGCGTTGGTGATGATGAACGTCTGGACCTTGGTGATGTTGTTGTCCCTTGCGCATATGAATCCTCCTGTAGTTCCTCCCCTTCATGTTGTCCCACCCCCTGACTCCGAATAGTGTTTAGCGTGTGCTCCAGCATGTAAATGACTGGAATCGTCATGCTGATAATGGCATTGTCAGAGCTAAACATATTCGTCGCCATGTCGAAACTGTGCAGAAGGGTGCATAGGTCCTTGATCTGAGACCACTCCATCAGTGTGATCTGCCCCACCTCTGCATCTCGTTGGCCCAGGCTATACGTCATGACGTATTGCACCAGGGCTCTGCGGTGCTGCCACAGTCGCTGTAACATGTGGAGAGTTGAATTCCAGCGTGTCGCCACATCGCATTTCAGGCGATGAACCGGCAGGCCGAAAGACTTCTGGAGCGATGCAAGTCGCTCTGCTGCGGCGCTTGAACGGCGGAAGTGAGCTGACAGTTTTCGTGCCCTGTTCAGAAGGCCATCTAGGCCGGGATAGTGTGTTAAAAATTGCTGGACGACAAGGTTCAACACGTGAGCCATACAAGGTACGTGTGTCACCTTGCCCAGGCGAAGTGCCGCACCCAGGTTTGCAGCATTGTCGCACACGGCCTTACCAGGCTGCAGGTTGAGTGGAGACAACCATTTATTAAACTCGGACCGCAGAGCTGACCACAACTCCTCAGCTGTGTGACTCTTATTCCCAAGACATGTCAAGCTAAAGACCGCCTGATGCCGTTGCGCTCTGCTGCCAGCATAGTAATGAGGGGTGCGTGATTCCTTCTGCGCAGTGAGAACGCTGGTGGCCTGACCAGGCAGGCTTGGGGCGGAGGTGGAGGACCCAGATGAGGTGGAGGATGCAGAAGCTGTGGCGGAACTTGGACAGACATAGGATTGACACACAAGCCGTGGGGACGGCAAGACTTGTGCAGCAGACCCTTCACCATCTATCACCATAGTTACCCAGTGCCCAGTCAGCGACATGTAACGTCCCTGTCCATGCTTACTGGTCCAAGTATCGGTGGTGAAATGCACCCGTTCACACACAGAGTTTCTCAAGGAAGCGGTGATGTTGTGTGCGACATGCTGGTGTAGCGCGGGCACACCTTTCTTAGAGAAGTAGTGGCGACTAGGCATCTGGTACTGGGGCACAGCGACAGACATAAGGTCTCTAAAATCCTGTGTGTCCACTAGGCGGAAAGGCAGCATTTCGGTAGCCAACAGCTTACAGAGGGATAGAGTCAACCTCTTAGCTTTGTCATGGGTCGGAGGAAGTGGCCTTTTATTTGACCACATCTGAGGGACAGAGATCTGGCTGCTGTGTGTAGACGGTGTTGAGTAGGGTGTCCCTGGAAAAATGCAGGTTTGTGAGGAAAGTGCAGGCGGAGACATGATGTTGCCTTGATCCAACGTTGGTGCTATCGATGTCTGAGAGAGCTGTACACACTCACTTGTTTCCCCTTCCAAACCAACTGACGACCTTACAAGCAAACTGCCTGTTGCGGTTACAGTGGTGGAAGTTTTGCGTGGAAAAACAGGTGTGACAGCTGTCCCCACAGTCCTAGAAGATGAAGAGCGCGCGGATGCACTGGAAGGGGCGGGCGGTGGATGGTTCGCTCCGCTAGGCCGCATTGCAGCACGGTGAGCTTCCCACCGGGACTTATGATATTTATTCATGTGACGATTCATGGAAGAAGTTGTCAAACTGCTGAGGTTTTGACCTCTACTAAGAGAATCATGACAAATGTTACATATCACATGATTTGGGCGATCTTTTTCGATGTCAAAAAAGGACCAGGCTAGGCAAGGCTTAGAGGCCATGCGACCTGTTGATCCACCCCGAATAATGCTCATAGGCAGAGTGGTGGCTGAGGATGCAGTTGTAGACGTGCTACCAGTGCTCCGACTCTGTCCAGGAAGGCGCAAGGTAACTTCGTCGTCGGTTGCATCCTCCTCCACCGCCTCTGTTGACCTCCTCGAGTGCCTGACTGGGGGTTGACAGTAGGTGGGATCTAGAACGTCATCATCAATTGTTGTGTTTGCACTCCCCTCCCCCTCAGACCGAGCCTCTTCTTGCCCTGACCGAATATTTAAGTTGTCATCCCAATCGGGTATCTGCGTCTCATCTTCATCAGTATGTTCCTCATTGTCTATAACCACAGGTGTTACAGTTTGTGACAAAGGGTCAACATTATGCTCAGAAACTTGGTCCTCACGGCCTGAATCAGAGTCACAAAGGTTCTGGGCATCACTGCAGACCATTTCCTGTTCTGTACTCACTGTAGCTTGGGAGCAGACCTCTGATTCCCAGGCTATAGTGTGACTGAACAGCTCTGCAGACTCAGCCATCTCAGTTCCACCATACTGTGCAGGGCTGATGGAGACTTCAGAGCTAGGAGAAATCAAGTGTGATTGGGATGACAACTCAGAGGACTGGTGTTTTTTGGATGCGGTACTTGAAGTGGCTGAGAGGGCACTTGTTGGACCACTTGAGATCCATTCAAGCATTTTCCTTTTTTGCCCATCATCTACCTTTCTTCCTGTTGTTCGTGTCCGTATCCGTAAAAAAGGGAGCACATCGGATTGTCCACGGTAAGTAGTAGACATCTTACTTTTGCTGGTAGATGGTCTATCTTCAGCAGATGATAATGGAGCTTTGCCACCTTCCCCACGGACAAAACCTTTTTTGCCTTTTCCACCACGCCTCTTCCCCTTTCCACCAGCATCTGTCATTTTGCCACTCATGTTGATTGCGACAAGATTGTGGACTGAAAATGTGGTAGTAAAAATTGAGAGGTGGTGAAGATTGCAGTGGTGGTCTAGCTTTATTAACAGCAGAATAATAAAGAATAAATATCCCTGACAATGCAACTTAGTTATAATTAGTTGGAGTGTGCAACGCAGGCAGATGCGCTCTGCAAATGTCTTGGCACTAGTGGGACTATAGCAAAGTCCAATAGCCACGTATAGGATGCCACTAGGTACACTGAGTGTTTGCTAGTATAATGGCTTAGTTATAATTAGTTGGAGTGTGCAACGCAGGCAGATGCGCTCTGCAAATGTCTTGGCACTAGTGGGACTATAGCAAAGTCCAATAGCCACGTATAGGATGCCACTAGGTACACTGAGTGTTTGCTAGTATAATGGCTTAGTTATAATTAGTTGGAGTGTGCAACGCAGGCAGATGCGCTCTGCAAATGTCTTGGCACTAGTGGGACTATAGCAAAGTCCAATAGCCACGTATAGGATGCCACTAGGTACACTGAGTGTTTGCTAGTATAATGGCTTAGTTATAATTAGTTGGAGTGTGCAACGCAGGCAGATGCGCTCTGCAAATGTCTTGGCACTAGTGGGACTATAGCAAAGTCCAATAGCCACGTATAGGATGCCACTAGGTACACTGAGTGTTTGCTAGTATAATGGCTTAGTTATAATTAGTTGGAGTGTGCAACGCAGGCAGATGCGCTCTGCAAATGTCTTGGCACTAGTGGGACTATAGCAAAGTCCAATAGCCACGTATAGGATGCCACTAGGTACACTGAGTGTTTGCTAGTATAATGGCTTAGTTATAATTAGTTGGAGTGTGCAACGCAGGCAGACGTGCTGCAAATGTCTTGGCACTAGTGGGACTATAGCAAAGTCCAATAGCCACGTATAGGATGCCACTAGGTACACTGAGTGTTTGCTAGTATAATGGCTTAGTTATAATTAGTTGGAGTGTGCAACGCAGGCAGACGTGCTGCAAATGTCTTGGCACTAGTGGGACTATAGCAAAGTCCAATAGCCACGTATAGGATGCCACTAGGTACACTGAGTGTTTGCTAGTATAATGGCTTAGTTATAATTAGTTGGAGTGTGCAACGCAGGCAGATGCGCTCTGCAAATGTCTTGGCACTAGTAGGACTATAGCAAAGTCCAATAGCCACGTATAGGATGCCACTAGGTACACTGAGTGTTTGCTAGTATAATGGCTTAGTTATAATTAGTTGGAGTGTGCAACGCAGGCAGATGCGCTCTGCAAATGTCTTGGCACTAGTGGGACTATAGCAAAGTCCAATAGCCACGTATAGGATGCCACTAGGTACACTGAGTGTTTGCTAGTATAATGGCTTAGTTATAATTAGTTGGAGTGTGCAACGCAGGCAGACGTGCTGCAAATGTCTTGGCACTAGTGGGACTATAGCAAAGTCCAATAGCCACGTATAGGATGCCACTAGGTACACTGAGTGTTTGCTAGTATAATGGCTTAGTTATAATTAGTTGGAGTGTGCAACGCAGGCAGATGCGCTCTGCAAATGTCTTGGCACTAGTGGGACTATAGCAAAGTCCAATAGCCACGTATAGGATGCCACTAGGTACACTGAGTGTTTGCTAGTATAATGGCTTCGTTATAATTAGTTGGAGTGTGCAACGCAGGCAGATGCACTCTGCAAATGTCTTGGCACTAGTGGGACTATAGCAAAGTCCAATAGCCACGTATAGGATGCCACTAGGTACACTGAGTGTTTGCTAGTATAATGGCTTCGTTATAATTAGTTGGAGTGTGCAATGCAGGCAGATGCGCTCTGCAAATGTCTTGGCACTAGTGGGACTAAAGCAAAGTCCAATAGCCACAGATAGGATGCCACTAGGTACACTGAGTGTTTGCTAGTATAATGGCTTAGTTATGAGTTGGAGTGTGCAGAGGACAAGAGGGTACAGTGGCAGGATTGTGGTGCTCTGGGTAGAGGAATGGAAGCCTGCCTTTCTATTCCCTCCTAATGGTGAAATGCAGGGAGGAAATCCCTGACCTTGGCTGCACAGACGCTGGCGCTGTTTTCAGGACCTGTCACCTTAACTCTGACCCTGCCGGTTTGAGCCCTTAAAAGGACTGCTATAAAGTGCTCTCCCTATGCTGTCTAACGCTGTGTATGCAGCGCATACAGCTGTATCGGCTATAGGACTCAGGATGACGGAGCTGCGACAGTGATGTCTGACACCAAAGACGCAGAAGGCAGATAATGGCGTCCGTGAAGAAAATGTCCGGTTTTATAATGCAGGGACATGTGACATGCAGATCCTATCACACATGCCGTTGCTTCTCTGGCTCAAAGTCCACTTAGCTGTGTGTGTGTCTGTGATTGGCTGACATGCTGGCCCGCCCCACAAGACGCGCGCGCTTAGGGAAGGAAGACAAGAAAAAAAAAAAAAAAATGGCGATCGCCATTATAAACAGCAGTGATCTGAATGCGCTGTTCCCGCACACTATACACTGAAATGTGATAATAGTTTGATTCACAGAGTGACTTACACTATTACAGCAGAAACCAAGCTATGATTTAGCTGTTTTTTGGCTGCTAGAACCGTTCTCGAACGTTTCTAGAACTATCGAGCTTTTGCAAAAAGCTCGAGTTCTAGTTCGATCTAGAACATGCCCCAAAATCACTCGAGCCTAGAACTGGAGAACCACGAACCACGAACCGCGCTCAACTCTACTCTGGACTCTTGAAACTCTGAGTGTAAGCAATAGTCAGCTGTTCTCTATTGCTAATTAGCTCTGCTATAAATATTCCCTCCTAGTCCAGGTTACCACTGGTGATAGTTTCTGCTTAGAATGCCTCTAGAGGGAACCTGTGAGCTGAGGACCAGGAAGCCATTCAGAGAACATTTGCTGTGTGAAAGTTGTGTTGTTTTCCCTTCCTTAGTCCTCTTTGGTTTTTCCCCTCTGGTCCGTTCCTCATTATTACCTCTTGTTGTTTGGAGTGCTTTCTATGATTACTGCTTATTTTACCCTTGTCTGTCTAATTCTCTCTGTGTCCTCAACCTAGAGCGGGACTAGCGTTTCCGCTGCTCTACACACTATACAGGGAAAGACAGGGATAGGCATATGATTGGCGACAGGTTGAAAGAACCCCTAATCGGATGTTAGGGAGTGCAGGTAACAGTCACACGTGAGTTTAGGAGGTGACCCTGCTCCCCTTTCCCTAGCGCCAGGGCGCACAATTGTAACGTGTATCCTGAGTGTTGCGGCGTTTGCCAGTGGTTCTTATGTACCTAGTGTCACTGCGTGACATTTTCTTTGTACTTTTTCTAACTATATCACGCTGACCTTAGGGGCACTTTGCACACTACGACATCGCAAGCCGATGCTGCGATGCCAAGCGCGATAGTCCCCGCCCCCGTCGCAACTGCGATATCCTTGTGATAGCTGCCGTAGCGAACATTATCGCTACGGCAGCTTCACATGGACTCACCTGTCCTGCGACCGTCGCTCTGGCCGGCGACCCGCCTCCTTATTAAGGGGGCGGGTCGTATGGCGTCACTGCGACGTCACACGGCAGGCGGCCAATAGGAGCAGGAGGGCGGAGATGAGCGGGATGTAAACATCCCGCCCACTCCTTCCTTCCGCATATCCTACGGAAGCCGCAGTGACGCCGGTAGGAGATGTTCCTCGCTCCTGCGGCTTCACACACAGCGATGTGTGTTGCCGCAGGAACGAGGAACAACATCGGACCGTCGCGTCAGCGAAATCATGGATTACGCCGACGCTGCACCGGTGATACGATTACGACGCTTTTGCGCTCGTTAATCGTATCATCGAGCCTTTACACACTACGATGTCGCATGCGATGCCAGAAGTACGTCATTTTCAATTTGACCCCACCGACATCGCACCTGCGATGTCGTAGTGTGCAAAGCCCGCCTTAGAAGCAGCGGATTCACATTGTATGCTGTCATTTAGGCTGAACACCCAGATCCTTCTCTACAAGTGACTCTCCTAGTTTTACTCCCACTAGAACATAAGATGACCGGACATTATTAGTACCAGGATACATAATTTATATAAATTTCATATATAACTTTTTCATAAAATGTATCCATTTTTATAAAATACTAACTGTGACAGAACACTATTTATTGTATCTGAAGGTGGCTCATGACCTACATAAGATTGAAGACCTCTGCTCTACAGGTTTCAATAGGAATCAATAGAGGGGGCAGACAGGAATAAAACTGCATTCAAACATTGAGGTTTGAACAAGCAAAAGTGTAATGTTTATTTTGTATTCTCAGACGCATACCCTGATCCGTTTTTTTCTCAATCTCTATAAAAAAAATGTGTATTTCAATTTCCAATAAAATAATTGATTAGGCAGAAATGCTATATGTGAGAAATTATCAGGATTAAAGGGGTATTCCCATTTCCAAGATCCTATCCCATATGTAGTAGGTGTAAAAAAAATAATATTAGCAAATACCTCCTATTAGAAATGTAGTCTAGTTCTTCTGATTCACTTACCTCATGTGCCGGGCATTGTAGGACCTTAGATATGCATGGTTATTACTATGAGCAATAGAGTTGAGCGAGTAGCTAACTATTCGTACTCACCATAACAATACTGTCTAATACTCGCATATTCGTTCTGAATTGCCTATGCAATGCAAGTCAATGGGGAGTTCTCGCAATGTAACGAGTAACCGGAATTCCGCACTATTTGCTACTCACACGAATAGTGCGGCATTCTGGATAGCCGTTACTTTACGAGTATTCCCCATTGACTTGCATTGCACACGCTATTCGGAACAAATACGCGAGTGTTAGACAGTACTCGTTATGAGTATAGTGAGTACAAATAGTTAGGTACTGGCTCAACTCTAATGAGTAACTAATAGGGATGATCGAATACCTCAAATATCCGGCTTCGCAAATATTTTTCGAGTAAGTCGCCGCTATTCGACTATTCGCGAATATTCAATGCGCAATGTAAGTCTATGAGAAACCCGAATAACAACTATTTGGAACTATTCGGGCTTCCCATAGACTTACATTGCGCATCGAATATTTGCATAGCGGCAACCTATTCGGAAAATATTCGCGAAGCCGAATATTTGAGGTATTCGATCATCCCTAGTAACTAACTAACTGTGACTATATGCATTGTTGTAATCATGAATACTTAAGGTCCTGCAATGCCCTGCACTTGAGGTAAGGCCTTTGCCACACTTACGTGACAAAATGTAACGTTTTTGTCACGTACATGTTAAAGGGGTGGTTTTGTCCCCGTGTGCCATGTATATGGCACGTACGTGTTCTCTGTGTGTTATACGTAATAACACACGGAGAATGGAAAGCCCCGCCTTACCTGCATCATCCGGCGCTGTCTGTGGTGCTGAATGACAGCGTCCGGCCAAAGCCACGCCCCGCTGACGCTGCTTCCGGCCCCCAGTGAAGAAGAAGCGTTGTTCAAATTCACTGGGGGACGGATGCAGGGGACAGCCGCGGCAGAGACTGCAGGTATGGTGGAGGGGAGTATGTGTTTTTATTATTTTTACACTGACACGTGTCTTTCTTCAGCGCGTGTCACACGGGCCCGCATCCACACTACATCCGTGTGGTACGGGTGTGGGCTGTGTGACATCCGTGCTGCCGGAGCAACACGGACATGTCAGCATTTTTAAAAAACGGACACACGTAAGTACGGAACGGATACACGTTCCGTTCCTGAATACTTACGTGTGTCCAAAACAACAACAATACATAGGACCACGTGGGCCCGTGTCTCCGGTACGTGACAAAAAATGCACACACGTACCGGAGGCACGTGAGTGTGGCAGAGGCCTAAGAGACATGGTTATATCAGGAGAACTATACTACATTTCTAATTAGAGGTATTTGCTAATATTATTAGTATTACACCTACTACATACAGTATTAGGATAGGATCTTGGAGATGAGAGTATGAGAGTATCCCTTTAAATAAATCGTATGGAAATGACGGGATTGAAGGCTACAGATTTATATACTGGAAGCTGAATATGTTTCAATTTTGTATAAATCTAAAACAAATTTTTTCCTATTCTATCTCCACAGCAAACATTCTGACGGTGATCATCTTATCTCAGCTGGTGGCCAGAAGACAAAAGTCCTCCTACAATTATCTCTTGGCCTTGGCTGCAGCGGACATCATGGTACTTTTCTTCATTGTGTTTGTGGACTTTCTTTTAGAGGACTTTATTCTTCACAAACAGATGCCTCAAGTATTGAACAAGTTGATTGAAGTCTTGGAGTTTTCTTCCATCCATACGTCCATTTGGATTACAGTCCCTTTGACCATTGATAGATATATAGCAGTTTGCCACCCTCTGAAATATCATACTGTCTCCTTCCCAGCTCGTACGAGGAAAGTCATCGTAAGTGTGTACATCACTTGCTTTTTGACTAGCATCCCCTACTATTGGTGGCCCAACATTTGGACCGAGGATTACACAAGCACATCTCTACATCACATCCTTATCTGGATACATTGTTTCACCGTCTACTTGGTTCCATGTTCCATTTTCTTTGTTCTGAATTCCATCATTGTCTACAAGCTCCGTAGGAAAAGCAACTTTCGACTTCGAGGATACTCAACGGGAAAAACCACCGCAATTTTGTTTACAATAACATCCATCTTTGCCATCCTTTGGGCACCACGAATAATCATGATACTTTACCATCTCTACGTATCTCCTATAAACAATAGTTGGCTCGTACACATAGTAACGGACATCGCCAACATGTTAGCCCTTCTAAACACTGCAATTAATTTCTTTCTTTATTGCTTTATAAGTAAAAGGTTTCGCACAATGGCTGCCGGGACACTCAAGGCATTTTTCAAGTGCCAGAAACAGCCGGTTCAGTTTTATACGAATTATAACTTCTCTATCACAAGTAGTCCTTGGATTTCTCCTGCCAATTCTCACTGTATAAAAATGTTCGTGTATCAGTATGACAAAAACGGTAAACCGGTGAAAATCTCGCCGTGATCCGCCGGTGTAATCGTTGGTTTGAGAATATAGCTGATTGAAAAAAAAGCTTATTACAATTGTTTTTTTGCACGCAAGTGCGTAGGCGCTTTCCAAAGGCCATATCATTTGACGTCACCGTGGTCGGAAAACACCAGAGTGACGGTTGAAGTGATCTTGAGATCCAGGACGAGGCTAAGGGCACTAAGTGGAATGTATGTTTGAAGTCCACCATTACTCCGGTAGATAAGATGACAGGAGTTTGATGGCTTCACTTGCGGAATTATTTAGATTTATGCCATTTTCATGAAGTAGTGCAATACAACGTTCTCGAGACTTCTCGAAAAGACACTTATGGTGCTTAGTTTAATCAATAATCCAATAGAGTTAACGGCTATTATCCTTTATTCTATCTAACCAGGTGAATATTTGGAATTAGAAATATTAGTTAGCTATGTAATGTTGCATTACAAGACGTTACACTGAAATAGCAACTAGAACATACGCTGTAAACCCAACTGGAATGTTTGTATAGAATAATTAATGTTTTAGTATATTGCTTTTGGCAGCTTTCTGTTGATATGTCGGATGTGACATTGTATTTTGTGTATGCTTTGACCTGCTGTACAATAGCTATGTGTGAATACAACCTGCAGAAAATATTCAGCAGTGCAATCATCTGTACATTTTATCCACTTGAATTATTCATGAAGGTATTATTTAAAACAAAGGAGGGAAAAAAGGACATTTACTTCAGTGCAATCCATTAATGTTGCCGCACTTTTCATTACTTCCTCTGGTGCATACACATACAATTTCGACTGGTTGTTAAACATGCCTTAGTAAGGTCAAAATCAATCTTTTTCTCTTTAATAGTGATTGCAAAAACAAAAGCACAACGAGCAAAAACAAGCTTTTTCCACTGAGAACAATCTGCAATACCTATATCTATTCTATGTGTATTTCTAGGAATTTTTTTATTATTATTCTTATTATTAAAATGAAGCATAAGGGCTAACTATGATCTAAGCCCGTCAAGTGGAGCAGCCACAACAAATGTGTATAGTTTTCTTTGGAAGTCAGGTTTAATATATGCACATTGCATTAATTCGAAAAATAATTTTATCATTCTATTCTTTTTTAGTTCAATAATTGCTTTTTTAAGTGTACAAATAACAGTTTGCTCTGGAGTCAAGCAGTGTAGACATAAAAAAGGCTTGGAAATGACTGCTGTAGGCGTTACTTTATAGAGATTTTCTAGGCCTTAACTTGTCTATAGGTTTTACTTTATAGATACAAGTGCATCTCAGTAAATTAGAATATCATCAAAAAATTAATTTATTTCAGTAATTCAATACAAAAAGGGAAATGCATATATTATATAGAATCATTACACACAGAGGGATCTATTCCTATATAGTATATAGAGTCATTACACACAGAGGGATCTATTCCTATATATTATATAGAGTCATTACACACAGAGGGATCTATTCCTATATATTATATAGTCATTACACACAGAGTGATCTATTCCTATATATTATATAGAGTCATTACACACAGAGGGATCTATTCCTATATATTATATAGAGTCATTACACACAGAGTGATCTATTCCTATATATTATATAGTCATTACACACAGAGGGATCTATTCCTATATATTATATAGAGTTATTACACACAGAGTGATCTATTCCTTAATATTATATAGAGTCATTACACACAGAGGGATCTATTGCTATACAGTGGAAACTCGCTTAACGAGTAACCAAGGTTCCACTGTATATTATATAGTAATTACACACAGAGGTATCTACTCCTATATATTATATAGTAATTACACACAGAGGGATCTATTCCTATACAGTGGAACCTCGCTTAACGAGTAACCCAGTTAACGAGAATTTCGCTTAACAAGCAAAACTTTCTGTAAATTTGTAACTCGGTTCCGTACATTCACCGCGCTCTAACCCGCACTTACAGTCCACACAAACGCACACAAGCATGCACAAAGCACACACAAACAAACACGCACGCACACACATACAGTATTATGCTCACCTTACCTTTCGTTCCATCGCCGGCCTCATGATTCTTGTAGTCCACCAGAACATCGCGACAAGGGAGGAATCCTCACGGTGAACTAGAAGACCCAGGAGGACGGCGATGGAACGGAAGGTACACATATTATGCTCAGCTTACCTTCCGTTTCATCGCCGGCCTCCTGGCTCCAGTAGTTCGCCGATCCAGGATGTGTATCCGCAAGCATCGCAACGAGGCAGGAACTTCTGCTGTCAGCTGCTACTCAAAGGCAGCTCGCTGACCAATCAGAGGCAAGCGGCTCCTGCCTTTGACGTCACCGCTCTGGGTGCGTTAGTTCCTCCCTCATCGTGATGGTTACCTGATACACAGCCCGTACTAGCGAACAGCAAGTCCCAGGAGACCGGCGATGGAACGGAAGGTAAGGTGTGCATAATATGTGCGTGCGTGCTTGTGTGTGTTTGTGTTTGTTTGTGTGTGCTTGTACATGTGTGGAATGGCACAATAGGGGACCAGGATGGGACATTTAACAAGTTGAGGAACGAATTGTCTGCATTGCAATGATTTCAAATTTTGCTTTGCTGAACGAGTAACTTGGTTATCAAGCACAGTCCCAGAACAGATTGCTCTCGTTAACCAAGGTTCCATTGTATATTATATAGTCATTACACACAGAGGGATCTATTCCTATATATTATATAGAGTCATTACACACAGAGGGATCTATTCCTATATATTATATAGAGTCATTACACACAGAGGGATCTATTCCTATATATTATATAGAGTCATTACACAAAGAGGGATCTATTTCAAGTGTTTATTTCTGCTAATGTTGATGATTATGGCTTACAGCCAATGAAAGCCCAAAAGTCATTATCTGAGAAAATTAGAATATTATATAAGACCAACTGAAAAAATCATTTTAAACTCAGAAATGTTGGCGCCTACTGAAAATCCTGTACAGTAAATGCCTCAATACTTGGTCGGGGCTCCTTTTGCATGAATTACTGCATCAATGCGGCGTGGCATGGAGGCGATCAGCCTGTGGCGCTGCTGAGGTGTTATGGAAGTCCAGGATGCTTTGATAGCAGCCTTCAGCTCATCTGCATTGTTGGGTTTGGTGTCTCACATCTTCCTCTTGACAATATCCCATAGATTCTTCATTGGTTTTAGGTCAGGCGAGTTTGCTGGCCAATCAAGCACAGTGATACCGTTATTATACCAGGTACTGATACTTGTGGCAGTGTGGACAGGTGCCAAGTCCTGCTGGAAAATTAAACTGCCATCTCCAAAAATCTTGTCGGCAGAAGGAAGCATAAAGTGCTCTAAAATTTCCTGGTAGACAGCTGCACTGATTTTGGTCTTGATAAAACACAGTGGCATTACACCAGAAGATGACCTGGCTCCGCAAACCATCACTGATTGTGGAAACTTCACACTAGACCTCAAGCAGCTTGGATTGTGGCCTCTCCACTCTTCCTCCAGACTCTGGGACCGCGGTTTCCAAATGAAATGCAAAATTTACTTTCATCTGAAAACAACACCTTGGACCACTGAGCAACAGTCCAGTTCTTTTTCTCCTTGCCCCAGGTAAGATGCTTCTGGCATTGTTTATTGGTCAGGAGTGGCTTGACACAAGGAATGCGACACTTGTAGCCCATGTCCTGGATACGTCTGTGTGTGGCGGCTCTTGAAGCACTGACTCCAGCAGCAGTCCACTCCTTGTGAATTTCCCCAAAATTTTTGAATGGCCTTTTCTTAACAATCCTATCAAGGTCTCGGTTTTCCCAGTTGCTTGTGCACCTTTTTCTACCACACTTTTTCCTTCCACTCAAATTTCCATTAATATGCTTGGATACAGCACTCTGTGAACGGCCAGCTTCTTTAGCAATAACCTTTTGTGGCTTACCCTACCTGTGGAGTGTGTCAATGACTGCCTTCTGGATATCTGTCAAGTCAGCAGTCTTCCCCAAGATTGTGTAGCCTACTGAACCAGACTAAGGGACCATTTTAAATGAGATAATGACTTTTCGATTTTCATTGGCTGTAATCCATAATCATCCACCTTAACAAAAATAAACATGTGAAATAGATCCCTATGTGTGTAATGACTATATAATATATAGATATAGACCCCTCTGTGTGTCATAACTATATAATATATGTGTTTCCCTTTCTGTATTGAATTTAACTTTTTGATGATTTTCTAATTTATTGAGATGCACTTGTATATTCTAGGCCTTATCTTGTGCAATAGGTCTTACTTTATAGATATATTCTAGGCCTTATCTTGTGCAATAGGTCTTACTTTATAGATATATTCTAGGCCTTATCTTGTGCAATAGGTCTTACTTTATAGATATATTCTAGGCCTTATCTTGTGCAATAGGTCTTACTTTATAGATATATTCTAGGCCTTATCTTGTGCAATAGGTCTTACTTTATAGATATATTCTATGCCTTATCTTGTGCAATAGGTCTTACTTTATAGATATATTCTAGGCCTTATCTTGTGCAATAGGTCTTACTTTATAGATATAGTCTAGGCCTTATCTTGTGCTATAGGTCTTACTTTATAGATATATTCTAGGCCTTATTTTGTGCAATAGGTCTTACTTTATAGATATATTCTAGGCCTTATCTTGTGCAATAGGTCTTACTTTATAGATATAGTCTAGGCCTTATCTTGTGCTATAGGTCTTAAGCTGGGTTCACACTAAACGACAGCGACAACGACGTCGCTGTTACGTCACCATTTTCTGTGACGTAACAGCGACCTTGTAAGTCGCTGTTATGATCGCTGCTTAGCTGTCAAACACAGCAGAAGCAGCGATCATAACGTCGCTTTGCTACATGTGCAGAGAGCAGGGAGCCGCGCTTAGCGCTGGCTCCTTGCTCTCCTACAGTACACATCGGGTTAATTAACCCGATGTGTGCTGCAGCTACATGTCACAGTTCAGAGAGCAGGGAGCCGAGCGCACTGCTTAGCGCTGGCTCCTTGCTCTCCTTGCTACAGTATACATCGGGTTAATTACCCGATGCGTACTGCAGCCACATGTCACAGTGCAGGAGCCGGCGCTGGCAGCAAGAGCGGAGGCTGGTAACCAGCGTAAACATCGGGTAACCAGGGAAAGGACTTCCCTTGGTTACCCGATGTTTACGCTGGTTACAGCTTACCGCAGCTGCCAGTGCCGGCTCCTGCTCGCTTCATTTCGTCGCTCTCTCGCTGTCACACACAGCGATGTGTGTGTCACAGCGGGAGAGTGACGACCAAAAAATGAAGCTGGACATTCAGCAACGACCGGCGACCTCACAGCAGGGGCCAGGTCGTTGCTGGATGTCACACACAGCGACAGCGACGGGACGTCGCTGCAACGTCACAGAAAATGGTGACGTAGCAGCGACGTCGTTGTCGTTGTCGCTGTGTGTGACACCAGCTTTACTTTATAGATATATTCTAGGCCTTATCTTGTGCAATAGGTCTTACTTTATAGATATATTCTAGGCCTTATCTTGTACTCTAGGTCTTACTTTATAGATATATTCTAGGCTTTATCTTTGCGATAGGTATTACTGTATAGAT
Source organism: Anomaloglossus baeobatrachus (assembly GCF_048569485.1). Lineage (NCBI taxonomy): Eukaryota > Metazoa > Chordata > Amphibia > Anura > Aromobatidae > Anomaloglossus > Anomaloglossus baeobatrachus. Next base: position 243,545,243 of record NC_134359.1, read on the forward strand.
ATATTCTAGGCCTTATCTTTGCGATAAGTCTTATGCGGGCGTCACACGAGACGATCTATCGTGCAATATGTCGTCAGGGTCACGGTTTTCGTGACGCACATCCGGCATTGTTTACAACGTCGTCCCATGTGACACCTACGAGCGACGCAGAACGTTTGCAAATCGTGTATCGTTGACACGTCTCTCATTTTTAAAAAGTCGTTTGTTTTTCTTTGCGCCGGTTGTTCATCATACCCGGGGCAGCACACATCGCTCCGTGTGACACCCCGGGAATGATGAACACAGCTTATCTGCGTCCCGCGGCTCTCGCCGGCTATGCGGAAGGAAGGAGGTGGGCGGGATGTTTACATCCCGCTCATCTCCGCCCCTCCGCTTCTATTGGCCGGCGGCTGTGTGACGTCGCTGTGACACCGAACGTCCCACCCCCTTCAGGAAGTGGATGTTCGCCGCCCACAGCGACGTCGCTCAGCAGGTAAGTACGTGTGACGGCGGTTTAAAGACTTTATGCGCCACGTGCAACTAATTGCCCGTGACGCACAAATGACGGGGGCGGGTACGATCGCTCGTGTAATCGCACAATAGATCGTATCGTGTGACTCCCGCATTACTGTATAGATATATTCTAGGCCTTATCTTGTGCTATAGGTGTTATAGTACCTTATGTGCAATCTACCGGCCTTTCCATTTAGGCCTTACATTACTGTATTGGCATACTCTGCTTTATAGATTATTTTTTTCATTTTTTTTTAATGATTTGAGCTCTTTTCGCCTTCTGCTCCTAACCATGTTTTTTTTACTTGCAACCATTTGGGACTTGTTTTGGGGGTAACACAAGTTGCCTAATTTAGTATTTATGGGAGTGTTCTTTTAACCCTACTATAACCTAAATGTAGCTGTATTAATTCAAAATCCTTTTACATCTTTTGTTATGTGCGGGCACACTTTGAAGAGTAAGTTTCAATGGTTATTACTACTTGCTTCATAGCTTTAGTACATTATATGTGCTGCAAACCAAAATAGTGAGATGCACTTTGAAATATGTATTTAACAAAAGCCACTGGTAATGTATTTATTGTGGATGTCAGAAAATGAAACAATTCTTAAAGTGACTGTTCAGTTGTGGGATGAAATGTGATGTATAAGGCAGTTATCCATCAGGGATAGCTGCTATTATTTTTTTTTCCTGATATCTCACACCTTGTTTACCTTTTAGGCCATCCAGTAGGGCAGAATTGTCATCTTTGTCTACATTTTAACTCCAGTGCCTACAGGAAGCCCAGAGTAGTCTGGGACACACAGTCTATTTTTTAATTGGTTGAGGATGCTGTTTTATGACTCCTCCCTGAAGCTCTTTGTTTTCTGATTGGCTGAGGTGTATAAACACAAACTCAGCACTGCACTGATGACAAAAGTGTATTAAGTAGACTATTAAACCACCATTGAAGGTAAGTTTCACATATTGTACAGTTATAGGGATAGGGAGTCATTTTACTAATTCTATGTCAACATCATCGAGTAAGGACTATCTGGATGGGACAAAGGCGCACAGAAAGGGCAGTACAGTAAGGAACAAAATGTGGGTGGGGGTGATGGTAGGGCTTACCTGATGGGGTTGTGTAGAAGTCTGATGGGCCATAGCTGTAGTCACATGGCTGGAGGACAGTCCCGTCCAGGTAGCAGTTTGGCAAAGCGGAGAATATCACAATGTGCCGGATATGCTCACGGTAAGGAGGAGATCTGGAGAGTCTAAGCAAGGTTTTCTCTGTTAATAATAATAATCTTTATTTTTATATAGCGCCAACATATTCCGCAGCGCTGTATATACATCAGCAACACTGTTCCCATTTGGGCTCACAATCTAAATTCCTTATCTGTATATCTTTGGCTTTGTGTTGGGAAACCTACGAAAATACAGGGAGAACATACAAATGCCTTACAGACTCTTGTTAAGGCAATGCGTTTTGGTGCCGGACCAACAACTTTCTCAAGGTGAAAGGAAAACAAATCTGACATGGAAAACCTTACTAACATTTTCAGAGCAATAACAGTAGAATGGAAGGCACTCACCAGTTTTTCTTGCAGAAAAAGTCTTTTTTATTCTTTACAAAAGGACCAGAACATTAGGAAAGAGGGGGAGAGAGAGACACGGACCACAAACAGACGACAGCTGTTTCGCACCAGCAGCCATTGCTTTGACGAGTCAAAAGATTTTTTCTGCAAGAAAAACTGGTGAGTGCCTTCCATCCTACTGTTTTTGCTCTGATCGTTTTGTGCTTGCCCTATGCAGTGGCACCGCCAGTTGCAGATCCATACTTAGGAGTGTTAAGTCTGTCCACCGTGACAGATGAATGAGGCGTGTTAATTGCTGGCTGGAAGTTGTGCTCGGCTTTTCCTTCTATTTTGGATGATTCCTTACTAAAATTTTACAGATCTCCTCCTTGCACATCTCGATAATCTCCGATTTGCCAAATATCCTCTAGTAGAGGCAAACATATTCTAGCTGTTATGTACTGAGATAAAATGCCCAATGAGCATCGATACTGTGAAAGTGCACATAAAAAATTATGAGTGGCATTGAAATACTGGCAATAACACATTTTCCAAAAATATAACGCACCCATATAAATAAAATAACATCCACATCTCACCTTCAGCAGCAACTAATTGTATGTAACATTTAGCCCACGAGTGTGAGCGGACCGCCGCACCCATGTTCTTAACCGGCGGAATCTAAGCTATTACACAACATGTATTTATGTATGAGAATGTGAATGTTATCTAGATGTAAATACTTCTTAAATTCGGTGCAATATATACGTCTGCACTGCTGACAATTTTTGTAAACCGTATAACCCTGTAATTATAAATGATGTATCTAGATCTTTAATTTGATTCTGTATGAAATAGGAATGTAAAAAAAGAAAAAAAACGACTACATGATGTGCAATTTTACCGAGATGGAATGCAATCTTATGAAACCTTGACTGGTCTCTTTCTTTTTTCTTAAAGATTTCATAGATACATTTTTTTGTATGGGATATATTGAAGTGTTTTAAACAATTTTTTTTCCCAATGATTCTAGCTCGAAAACTTTTCCTTAGAGACTCTTTTATTAATTTCAGGGAATTTAGGGCTTTAAGTGTGTTGCCTGTTTTCACTTGTGTGAGCTTAGTAGTATGTCTGGAATAATAATTAAAATCTACTTTTCTAATAGTTGTTGAGTGATGGTCGTCTTATTTTTTCCCCGCTCCAAATATTATGAAGTGGTTTATTTGTGAATCAGTTAGACCCTTAAGATGTAGCATGTCTACGCGGACATTCCATTAAGTTCAATGAGAACTGGTTCACCTAACCATGTACTATAACTACAGATGAGGAAATCCGTGGGAGTTCGGTTTGGAGGGTTCAGCCGGACTTTAGATAGTTTGGTTTGGGACCCGGACTTGACCGAAACCCCAATGGAAGTCACTAATTGGGCAGTTTGGGTTTCCGCCCACATGCAGCCAGCCATAAACAGATCGCTTCCGGGAACGAGTATGCAGGGTTTTCCCATTTTTTTATACACACTACATCCGATCATGTGGTTGTTACCCCCAGTGAGAGCCGATCAAACACTGCACGCAGCTTGCATTGGGCTGAGCACTGAGCATACTCAAGCACAGCGATGATCTCACAAGTGGTGTGCATATGTAAAGCATAGAAACTCCAAATCCGAACTCTGCAAAAGACTTAGGAAAAGCTTGTGTTTGGTAGAAACACCGAACACCAAGTCTCAGGTTCACTCATCTCTACTGATGAGCAAAAGGGTAACAATGTTTCAAACTTTTAACTTTAAGGCTCCATATCTCACCATCAACTACAGCTTGGGTTTGCATACGTAAAACACCCAAACTCCGAACCTGACTGGGTTTTTTTGTAATGTCTGTGTTTGGTATGAACACCAAACCTCAGGTTCGCTCATCTCTAACTAAAACTGTACAATAAGACTACACAAAGGATTTGTTTATAGTCTGTAATTATGGAAACACAAGGTATCACGCTAGGTAAGAGGAAGTACCAAGCAAGCGGCAGAAGGGAAACCTTGTGTCTAGGGAAGGGGAAGATGGTGACACCTGATCAAACCTACTGCTGGTCCCATGGGTCCCTCACCCCCCTAGATAGGTTCCACACCTATGCGCCAAGCTAGATACTTGACCCTAGGTATCCTTAGTGCTGGGCCCTAAATAGGGAATGGATGGGATGAGCTTTTCATCAACCCCACTAAACACAAGGGGGGCACAAGGGACAAGGGAAGACACAAGGGGGACACACAGGGGAAAAAGCAGGAACTACTTATCCACAGATGACTGAAGCAGAAGTTCAACAAAATTTCAGCAATGAAACCACAGAGGAATACATGCTACCTACTTGCAACCTGAGCTGGAATAAACTGAGAAAATATCACCAGTACCAGTCCAGGGAAGAAGGGTGTATTTAAGCACCAAGATAATGCTGGTGATCAGCAGCTGGGTAAAATGTGAGCTCCTGCTGGGTCCAATAGAGGAAGAGATGAAAACCAGCAGGAAAGCTACCTATACCAATGAATACTGACAGCAGGAACAATAGAAAGTCAGGGAGCATTCTGCACAGCCAAAAGCTGTGACCTTCTATGGCCAGAAACCAGATGACTGCCATCCGTGACACACCCATGACACATGGGTCTGTAAAGGAGCTGCATTCACAAAAAAGTGGAATATTTTTAATCAATATTAATTTCTCTACATAATAACTCTTTTTTCAGTGCACTGAGGCAATAACAGAATTTGCATACATGTAAATTACACATAACTCTGGGGATCGTATTCTAAGATCTGTCAACGTCACACAGACACCAATTTCAGCATGGGTACAACATAGAATGGTTTTTATAAAGACTAAATCATCAATGTGAAGGAAGTCATTTATATAACTGACTATTTTTTGCTTTTGTTCACCAAATAATAGGTATTAAAATATCTGTATTATAAGAATATGGCCTGTCGTAATTATTACATGAATTTTGCTTAACTGCAGTAGAGATGAGCAGATCAGGCAAAATTCAAGTTTCTCTGTTAGCATGTTATTTCCCTAGGAAATTAAATTCACAGACAAGTTATTCTGTGCAAATGTAATGTCCCATAATATGGTCTGGGGTGTATCCAGACCCCATAGCATAATATACGTAATATGTAAAAAAAAATGAAAATCCTCAAACTCACCACTTACATCTCTGGTCCCTCCGCTGCTCATCATCACCCATCCGGTCCTCAGCGCATCTTCAGATTGCCACTGCTCGCACTGAAACCCCCAGAACGTCCAGCAATGATGGTGCCTGGCAGGGTTCTGTGATTGTGTGCACAACGTCAAGGCGCATATCGTAGATTCATGACTAGAGATGAGCCACCACACTAGTGTTCAAGTTCGGTTCAGTTCATCGTTGAACACTTTCGAAGACCTTTGAACAACTTTGAAAACAATGGCAGGCAAACACAAACACATACAAACATGCACAAACATGCACGCACACACACATAAATTATGCTCACCTTATCTTCCGTTCCATCGCCGGCCTCCTGGGACTTGCAGTTTACCGGTACAAGATGTATATCGGGTAACCATGTGACCGATGCCCCGGAGCTTCCGCTGCCAGAGCGCTGACGTCAAAGGCAGGAGCCGCTTGCCTCTGATTGGCCAACGCACTGCCTTTGAGTAGCGTCTGACAGAGGAAGTTCCTCCCTTGTCGCGATGGTTACCCGATACACATCCTGTAGCGGCAAACTACGTGTATGGGGTAACTATCGCGACGAGGGAGGAACTTCCTCTGTCAGACGCTACTCAAAGGCAGCGCGCTGGCCAATCAGAGGCAAATGGCTTCTGCCTTTGATCTCAGCACGCTGGCAGCGGAAGCTCTGGGGCATCGGTCGCATGGTTACCAGATACACATCCTGTATCGGCGAACTGAAAGTCCCAGGAGGCCGGCGATGGAACAGAAGGTAAGGTGAGCATAATATGTGTGTGTGTGCGTGTATGTTTGTGTGTGTTTGTACGTGTTTGTACGTGTTTGTACATGTGTGGAATAGCTCAATATGGGACCAGGATGGGACATTGCACAAGTTGTGGAACGAATTGTCTGCATTGCAATAATTTCCTATGGGAAATCTTGTTTTGCTGAACGAGTAACTTGGTTTACAAGCACAGTCCCAGAACGCATTGTTTAGCTAACAAAGGTTCCACTGTATTAACATTGAATGACAGTATTACTGTGAAAAGCCAGTTACGCTTTTGGTGATCGAACCGTTATCGAACATAACCTCGAACTGTCAAACTTGAAGCTAATTGTTTGCATTCGTCGAACAACTCGAACACTGCCTAAAACAGGTCGAATTTGAGATTGGCGAACAGTTCGATTTGAACACCGCTCATCTCTATTCATGACGCTGTGACCATTTGTACGCTTGTTAAGAATGCTCCTGGACCATCATCGTAATCGAAAGTCCTGGCTCAATGTGAGAGACCCGGGGATTTCAACACCACTGGAAGCGATCGAAATATTATTATTGATGGCCTTTAACAATTCAGGTAAACGGTGGCCAGTGCTGAACCAAATTCCCCAAAATTCTGCATTTTGGTGAATGCAGAATTTTGCAAAATTCAAGCCAAATTTAATGCAAGCTAGATGTATTCTCTCATCTCTAAAGTGCAGTTCTTTATGGCAGTGCTCCTAAATGTATCTATATTCTTGTAAGTCAGTATGCCTTTCTTGCAATTATGTCTCACATTATTAAATAACAATAAATTGTAACAGTTGTAACAATTTACCATTACAAATCTGTTATGAAAGTGACACTTGAAATGTGTCAAAAACGGATTTCATTGCATACATATATTTCAGGGCTGATTTACTGTATATGAAGGTCAAGAAAGAGGTTATCTATTGGGAGCAATTCTTATCAGCACTGCTCGGCATCACACAGAGCAATTTCCCATGTTGAAGAATCTGCTTTTAGTTAAAGAGAACCTATCACCAGTTTTTGAGCCTATGAATAAATGCCACCACGTTTAACTGCTCCTGTACTGCATTCAACAAATGTGTCTATCAGCTCCTGACTCCCCCTGTATACTCCAAAAATACCATGTGATATCCTCCCGCGCTGCATGTAAATTAGGGTGGTCCAATCCGATGGGTATCCTCACTGAGGCATCTGTCCCTCCTCTCTGCACCAAATCGTGTCCTGCTTTGATTGATGTGGATGACACTTCTTGGGTCATTCACATAGCGAACTGAGATTTCACGCCTGGCACTAGCCTCACAGGCCTGCACTGGTGCACTCTGCTCTGCACTACTGCAGGCAGAGCATAGAACATCACTGCACATGTGCCGAGCGTCAGCATAGATATGACATCAGAATTTCGATGCTCGGCACTTGTGCAGTGATATTCTATTTTCTGGCAACAATAGAAGTGCCTGCAAACCATAGATGTCCATACATTTAGTGATGAGTAATAAGGAGAAATGACAAGCAGATAAGGTATTGAACACATGAAGACACCAGCTGATATTTATCAGTAGTTAAAAAGCAATCCACCACTTAGTGAAAAATAATAGCTGGTTCAACTGATGGCCTATGAAAAGGTGTCTCATTACCAAGGGGCCACACAACAAACATCTCATGATGGGTAAAAACAGTGAGCAGTCTCAAGACTTTTGAAACCTTATTGTTGCAAAACATACTGATGGCATTGGTTACAGAAGAATCTCTAAATTAATGGAGGTTCCAGTGAGCACTGTTGGTGCAACAATCCCTAGGTGGAAAGAACATAATTTCACCATAAGCCAGCCATGATCAGGTGCTCCCCGCAAGTTTTCAGACAAAGGAGTGAAAAGATTTATCAGAAGAGTTGTTCAAGAGCTACAGAAAGACTTGGAATTAGCAAGTACAATTGGTTCAAAGAAAACAACAAGTAATGCACTCAACTTCCATGGCCTGTATGCACACTCACCCCGTAACACTCCATTGCTGAAAAAAAAGCATTTTCAGATGCGTTTAAAGTTTGCTCAATAATCGAAATAAGTGAACCAGCAGATGTTCGAGTTCACGGTGTTTGGACGGATTTAAATAAAAAAGTCCAATTCAGGACTGGACTTGACCTGGACTTGAGTCCAAACCCCAAATTTCATACACTGTAAGCTTATGGGGAATCGAACATTAGTGCTATAAAATTATGGTAGTAAAGGCTAGGGGGCTTCAAAATAAAGCAAAATGGGGCTAAGAGCAGGACAATTATAGTTATCGATTTTCCTTGCAGCTGTCACACTGCTACCGAGTCTGCTCATTAAAGCTTATGAATATTCATTGCTTCCCTCGCCCACACTCTATGACAGCATCTGTGATTGGTTGCAGTCATATTGCGCTTCTACCCATAGTACTAACATCTGTGATTGGTTGTCCCACACTGGCTGTCTAGGTCTACCAAAGTGGAGTGTTAAAATAAATAAATAATTGGAAATAATAGTGTGTGGTCTGCTATATTTTGATACCCAGCACAGATAAAGCAGATAGATGGAGGCTGCAATCCCTAGATGTGTATTATATCTTGGCTGCTTATCAAAATACCAGAGACCCTAAGCACCTAAGCAGATTTTTAAAAAATGGGATCCCTCACAATTTTGTTACCCAGCCAAGCTATAATAGTAATAATAATAATAATAATAATAATAGCCAAGGTAAAGCAGACAGCTGGGGGCTTTTATTCTCAAGCTGGGGAGGCTCATGCTTTTTGGCCCTCTCCAGTCTAAAAATAGCAGCCTTCATCTGCTCCAGAATTGGAGCATCCATTAGTTGCGCCAAGCCTGGAGCTTACCCGACTCATTAGGAGTGTGCTGACCTCATCAGGTTGCTGCATGTCAATGCAGGACTGCTGAGTGCTCCTCTGCCTCAGTCCTAACACCACACTGTTCCAATGTATTCACGTCCAAAATAAACAAATACATTTGAATTTAAGAAGGTGGTAGTGTCTCCAGGTTCCTGTGAGCCATATGATGTGCAGGCATGGACACCTGCAGTGCTAAGGGCCTTTCATGACACCATGGTTACGGTATGCATGGTATATGCCCTGCAGTATAAAAATGTCTTGCTGATCAAATGTTCAGTCTTTTGAGCTTCTTTTAACTGCTTTAGGTTTCCAAAATTGTAAAGCATTTGAACAAAGTGACCCAACCATTCCTCCGCTTGTTACCTGCTCACTAGTTTATTTAATACAATTTTATTAAAAAAAAACTGTCTCAGAAAATATGACTGAAAAGAAGAAAGAGAAGTAACTTTATCAAAAGAGACATCGGTGTTTCCTGGAGTGTCTTCTGCCTGAAAAACTCATGGAAATTCACAGACGTCTAAAAGACATCATGGCACATAACCTCTATGTGCTTACACCCTTTAGATAGTAGTTAAGACACCCATACATATTTGATTCAAGTTACCAGAATCCGCTAATATTGACAGATTCGGCCCACAGTTTAATGTGTATGGGTACCTCTGACTGATGATGTTTGCGGGGATAAGAATGTCAGATTTAGGCCTAAAGATCCTTATATTCTCTAAATGATCAGACTCCAGAGATGTCTCTGGCAGCGGCTCTCTTATAGAGAACACAGGAGCGCTCGGGAAAGTGAGAAGTTCTATATATGGAAGAGTCAGGCAAGATAGCTGTTGGCCGAATGATCAAATAGCTGTCTATATGTATGGTGAATTAGTTAAACACTTGTTCAGCTGACAAATACAGCCTAATTCAGATGGCTGTATTATCAGACCGACCCAATGAACCTATAATAAATTAAAGATTACAACTACCCTGATTAATCACCAGAAAAACCATGAGTGTACGACTATATCACTAGAAAAATGATCTGCACATAAATACATCACAACCACCATCAGTACATGAGTATATTACAACATCTATCATCAGTACATGACTACATCACCAGAACCACCATTAGTAAATGAAAACACATAAGACAAAATAATTTTCATTCTAAATTCCAATCTATTTAGTGCCAAAATGTAAACTATTTTTTAATATACTAGCAATAAAGAAGTACGGTAGTTCACCCATATTTATTATTTGCTAGATCGATACTATGTTGAGTAACTATGTTTCTCTCAAATGAGAAAGAAGGAAGGTGATCCAGCTCAACTGGGGCAAGATCCGGCATGCACGGATAACACTCTGGCAGTGCAAGGGTCCAATAGAAAAAGAAAAAATCCAGCTTCCGGAGTTGTAGTAAAACTACTGCAAAATTTTATTGAAGGACGTCAAAATTTATGTGATGACAAGGACAAAAATAGGGTATTTTTGTCCTTGTCATTACATTAATTTTGACGTCCTTCAATAAAATTTTGCAATAGTTTTACTACAACTCCGGAAGCTGGATTTTTTTCTTTCTCTCAACTACCTTATGTTGGCAATAGTGCCTGTGAGTGGCGCTATTGCAGTCCGCTCTTCCCCATCACTTGACCCCTGGGCTCCGTCACCTCAGGGATCCGGTGATGTCACGTCGACTTCCTTATCACGTGAAATCACTGTGGCCGGCCCCAGTCTTCCTGAGTCACTGGGCTGTAGGCGGAGTTTCACTGCTCGTCACAGCCCAGCGTGTCTCCTGCTTGCAGTGCTCTGCTGTGAGGGAGGAGGTAGCTGGGAGCTGATGGGCTGTCATGCTTGACTGTGCTGAGTGGTGAAACTCTGCCAATCACTCACGGAGACTGGGGCCGGCCGCGGTGATGTCAGGTCAGCAGGACGTTAATGTGACATCACCAGATCCCCGAGGTCACGGAGCCCTGGGGTCAGGCGATGGGGAACAGTGGTCTGCAATAGCGCCATTCACAGGCACTATTGCCAACATAAGGTATTTGAGTGAAACATTGTTTCTCAACATAATATCGATCTAACAAATAATAAATATGGGTGAACCACCCCTTTAATAATTCCGTATTCTTCCCTAACTTTACTATCTAACCGCTATTCTCTCTTTTTTTTCTACTTCCTTTTTGATGACTCTTCATTAGAGAATCTCAGTGAATGCTAGGATTCTCAAACAAGATTTAACCAGCGGGCAGAGTCACTTCTGCAGCCTCTGCCCCATGTAATAAAACATCGTTAGTGACATTTGTTTCAGGGGCTGGATTAGTCCATGCGAGATGAGCATTGTCTGATATGGACAATGACAGCTCTTGATCTGTTGCCAGCTCAGATCAGCAGTAGTGAGCCAGCACCAGAGCGGTGTCCGAATATCGGGCGGGCAGAGACCAGGTGATGTCTCAGGTGTCCGCACGACAGGTATTGTGACACCACACTGGTGTCAGCTTGTAACTGCTGATCAGAGCTGGCATTGTGCAGAGAGCACAGTGCACAGAGCCACTGATGACACTTTGTTTTAGGGAGGATGTAGTGACCACAGCCTCTGCCCCCTGATGACACTTCGCTTGAGTATTCCAGCATGCACTGGGATTGTTAAACAAAGCATTAATAAAAAGAAAGTAGGGAAAAAATAGAAATGAACTAGATAGGGAATGTCAACAAAAACAAAATACACAAAACAGGTAATACAAGTACTGTATATTAGAATATACATGAGATTATATGGCACCAAATAGATATGGATTTAGAATAAAAATTACTTTGCCTTCAGACCACCCCTTTAACTTTTGGAATATATTTTATTTTAGGTCCATTAATTCTGAGCAGATTGGTGCAGCAATGTGTCCTGAGACCCCATAGATTGCTCAAAAGCCCTCCTAGGCTCAGGAGGCAGAACTATGACTTTCCACTGCATACGGTCTACATTGTGCTTTCTCTCGTCTCAGGAGCTATACTTTTTATGATGTCTTTTGAGTGACCGAAGGGTAACTAGGGATCGGTTTCCCAACAGATTTTCTCAAAATTAATAACCAACTTCTAGTATTTACACTGCAGCTGATTATTGGTCTACCTAAACAAGCTATAAATCACCCAATGCAGGCTCAAAATATTTGTTCATATGGTGAAATTTTTAAGCTTAAAGGGAATCTGTCACCCACAAAATGTCAATAACGCGGCATAAACATTCAGAATAAGGAATGTAGTGCATACAAAAGTCATACCAGGTTTATACAGTTTAAATCCTTGTTTATTTAATATGAAACTGAGTGAGCTTCAGTGGACAATTGGCATGGCCTATGCCTTGAAGCCATTTTATACCCTAATAATTGCAAATTAAAGCCAGTCCCTTGTCTTGATTGATAGCGGTCTGTTCAAAACAGAGAACGCTCCTGTCGCGGGCGTGGAAGGCGCCGCTGCGCTCGGGGAGGAGGCCGCTGCCGCTGCGCTCTCGCTAACGCTCGGGTCCGGCGCTGCTGCTACTCGGTGGCTCGAGCGGTGGGCCGGATCCGGGGACTCGAGCGGCGCTCCTCGCCCGTGAGTTAAAAAGGGATAGTTTTTGGGGTTTGGGAAGTCAGTCCGTGACGCCACCCACGGTTTGTGGTGAGGTTGGGACACCACCGCTGCTCTGGACGGGGATCCCGGGAGCGATGACAGGGAGCAGCCAAGATGTTTTTCTCCCCTCCGTGGGTAGGGGGTTTTGGTGGTCCCGGGGCCCGGTGAGGGTAACTGGAGAGTGGATGGCAGGGTTTGGTGAGGTGCAGGGTCGCGGGGGCAGCGCGGTGCCAGACGGCACAGTGGTACTCACTCAGCCAATAACGTATACGGAGTCTCTGGTAAAACAAACGGCTGGATGGACGGGTCCCACAGCCGGCTGCGGTGGTCACTCCCGGTAGGTTGGCGGTGACTGCCTTTCCCTGCACCTGTAGTGTGTTTTCGGCCCCGATGGCTTCCCACCGGTAACCCGCTCCCCAGCGTGGATAGATGCCGAGGGAGCCGCTTTTGCCCGCAGGCTCTGGCCCTGGGAATTGTAGCCTTGGTGGTGACTGTATTTCCCTTCACGGTTGAGCAGTTGCCTTCAATCGGGTCTTTGCTGCTGGGAAACCCCGGAGGTTCCCGTCGCTAATGTATTTGACCGGTTTTACGGTGACTCCAAGCCTGGTCGGGGTCCGTAGGCCCTGCTGGATGGTGCTGGCGTCTCTTCGCTCCCCGGTTCGGTACCGGTGGGCCACCGCCCGTCCCCGGTCCTACGGTTCCTCGTTGATCGGCCCCTCCTGCAGACGGTCACCACCGTCTGCCAACCTTGCTGCATGTGCCCGGGCCACGTACCCGGACACGGTCAGACTGCTCCTCTACTACCACTTTACTCCTCACTCTTTCACCTCTCTAACCCAACTCAGACTTCCTTTTCCGCCTCCAGGACAGTGAACTCCTCAGTGGGTGGGGCCAACCGCCTGGCTCCACCCCACCTGGTGTGGACATCAGCCCCTGGAGGGAGGCAACAAGGATTTTGTGTCTGGCTGATGTGCCTGTCTCAGGGTGGGGGTGTGTGTTGTAGTACCTGTGACGACCTGGCTAGTCCAGGGCGCCACATTCCCCCTTGGTTAAATGCAGACCGTCCGTGGGCTGCCCGTCAATCACCGGTTTTCTTTTTCTTTTTTTTAACTGTAAAAATATAAAACAAACATCAACAGTTTATGCATTTTTTAAATCTTCCCATATGGGAGGCAGGTCACTTGAACGTTACAAAACACAGATATTTACATTTTTAATAATAACGGACGGACGGCTTCCGCTCTCCCACCCAAGCAACCTAGCCCTGATGCTGCCCCTAAGAAGTGGGCAGCACCCCTTGACCCCAGTCCAGATCCAGGCTGCCCGAGCGGGAACGGGTACGGTGACTCGCACCCGGCTGTCACTTCAGGGGACCCCACGTCCATGGGGGACCCCTGACCCCCGGAGGATTGCCACCGGATGCGGTAGTGGCGGGCCTGGGCCATCACTTCCCTCCAGGCCCATCCTCCAAATCTGCCTATCCGGAGGCGGCAACGGAAACATGCCCCAACATATTTACAATCCCACAAGTTCGTGGGTGCCCTGCAAGTTCTCAGGCATGTCCATGAAGAGTTCCTCATGCAACGGTACAAAGGGTCCCTACGGGGACTACTTGCCGGCAACGGCCGGGTCAATCACGGTGCCAATCAGGTTACTTTCTCGGTTGATTCATTCATTTACTCATTTACTTAACAGGTTACGGTAGTGGTGGTCCCAACGGGGACAACGGTGCAACGGAGGGACCGCTGCCTTACTCCAACTCTTCCTCTGAGGTGGCCTTGCCCTCCGCTGCCAATATTTCAAACATGCGGTGGCAGGCCTGTTGGGAAAAGGCTGCCCGGTATCCATTTCCACCGGCGCGCGGGATATAGAAAGCTACCGGCCCACTGCCGTAACAAAGACTCTCACCCACTTCCTCGGACTCTGAAACTGGCTCTGTATCAGGTCCGGAATCATCACTCCTAACTCCCTCATGGTCAGGTGCTCCCTCTAGGGCCAGGCGGACGGCTGAGGCCTTCTTCTCCTCCGCGCCATGTGAGTCGTTACCAGTCGCAGTAGCATCCGGGCCTGCAGCTTCCTCAAGTTCTCCGACCTCCGGACCCTCTGCACTCAGCATTTCGGGTCCCACCGCCGTAGCACGGGGCAACAGGTCAGGCAGGCTAGCGCTGGGGAGCCCCATGGGTAGTGGCAGGGACGGTAAAAGGGCCAGGATCAGACCAGTCTCCCAGCCGCAGCGGCCGGTCCCTGTGGGACATGGAGACATGGGTCACTCACCAGCTCCGTCACGTCGGCTCCCATCTCGTGCATCTGGGCAATCGCAACCAGCGCTTCCACCTCGCTGGTCCACTGCTCCGCCAGGAGACGTATCTGATTCCGATGACGTTGGTTAGACTCAGTTACTCGGGCCCTCATCCACGCCACGGTCCCGGGCGCGGGCTGCTGGGCCTCGGGCGGTGCAGGCGGGGCTGACATGGTGTCACGGCTTCAGGGTTCCAGGAACCGGGTTGTTTACAGAGTCCTGGCGTCCCTGCTTTTATGGCCTCGGTTTACATGCGGCCGGACGCCATCCGTCCCCCCTTGGTCTTTTCTCAGCACCTCCTCTTCAGGGGCGGGGCTTCAGCTTTCGCGCCTCCACTGCTTGAGAAGATGCTCGAGTGGGAAAATCTTCATGCCCAAGATGGCGGATTCTGACATTTTTCATCCGGACACCGCCGGCGGGGCATAAGGCGCACTTCTACCAGCCGGCAGAACGGTAAGATCCTGTTTGTGACGCCAAGTTGTCGCGGGCGGGGAAGGACGCCACTGCGCTGCGCTTGCTAGGGCTCAGGTCCGGCGCTGCTGCGATGGCTGCTCGGGGGCTCGAGCGGCGCTCCTCGCCCGTGAGTGAAAGGGGGTAGTTTGGTTTGGGGATTTGGTCCGTGATGCCACCCACGGGTTGTGGTGAGGTTGGACACCACCGCTGCTGGTGATGGGGATCCCGGGAGCGATGGTAGGGAGCAGCTGGGATGTTGTTTCCCACCTCCATGGGTAGGGGTTGGTGGTCCCGGGGCCCGGTGAGGTGACGGGGAGGCAGGGTTGGCAACGTGCAGGGTCGCCTGGACTGCGCAGCGCGGTGCCGGATGGCACGGTTGTACTCAGCCACAAATGTACGCAAAGTCTCTGGTAAACCAAACGGCTAGATGGACGGGTCCCGCAGCCGGCTGCTGTGGCTTCTCCCGGACGGTTAGTGGTGGCTACCTTTCCCTGCACCTTTGTGTATGTTCGGTCCCGATGGCTTCCCACCGGTAACCCGCTCCCCAGTGTGTGTATGTGCTGGAGGAGCCCTTTTGCCCGCAGGCTCTGGCCCTTAGAACTCTAGCTGTGGCGGTAGCTGTATTTCCTTTTGCTGGTCGGACGGTTGCCTTCAATCGGGTCTTGGCTGTTAGGAAACCCCTGGGGCTCCGGTCACTGACGGATTTGACCTCTAATGGCGACTCCAAGCCTGGTCGGGGTCCGCAGGCCCTGCCTGTGTTTGCTGGCTTCACTTCGCTCACCGGTTCGGTACCGGCGGGCCACCGCCCGTCCCCGGTCTTACGGTTCCGCGTTGATTCGCCTCTCCTGCAGACGGCCACCACTGTCTGCCAACCTTGCTCTTAGTGCCCGGGCCACACACCCGGACACGGTCAGTTTACTCCTCACTTCTCCTCTCCCTTGCACTTCCCTAACTGTTCTCTACTTCTCACTCACTGATCTGACTTCCTTTTCCCGCCTCCAGGACTGTGAACTCCTCAGTGGGTGGGGCCAACCGCCTGGCTCCACCCCACCTGGTGTGGACATCAGGCCCTGGAGGGAGGCAACAAGGATTTTGTGTCTGGCTGATGTGCCTGTCTCAGGGTGGGGGTGTGTGTTGTAGTACCTGTGACGACCTGGCTAGTCCAGGGCGCCACACTCCCAGTGACAGTGCAGGTGTGTACATAGTGTGGCTATGGGCACGCTCTGATGCGTGGATCCTGCCTGTCCATGGATGCTATTTGTCCATGGTCGCCGCTCAATACACCTGGCAATATAGTGAGCGTCTTCAGGGAGGAGAGCACCATGTCATGTGCACATGCTGTCTGTTCACTTAAACACCGCTCATCCTCCTCATTGAAGCCATTTGAGTGGAGGCCAAAGACAGGCAGGAACCAGGCATTAGAACCCACCTGCAGCCACATTGTGTGCATAGCCTTACTGACAATGTGAGCGTACCGAATTTAGGTAGCGATTGCTCTTACCAATGGAGGGCTGTCAATCAAGACAGTGGACTGATTTTAATATGTAAACAGAAGGGTATAATTTTGCACCAAGGCATAGGCCACATCAAAAGTTCACCAATGCCCACTCATGTGCATGAAAGATTTTTCATTAGGTTAAACTGTATATCCATGGTATGATTTTCATAAGGGCTACATTCCCTAAATAAATGTTTTTGCAGTTTAATTGGCATTTGGGGACTGACAGACGTCCTTTCTTGGCCGCACATTGACCTGTGAACACACGCTGCCAAGAACAATGCTAGTCTATGTGCACTGGACGATCATGTTAAAGATTATAGTGTGCATATGAAAGTGCCATCACAGACTGTCTAAACAGGCTATCAAATGACTGATGATCTGGCTAATACAACAGATCAGCAATCTTTAAAACCTGCATTTAGCCACACTTAGATCTAGGTAGCTAACAGGTACTGGTGCCATGATGACTTCACATTCAAGGCTTGTTTTTGCAGACCTCCATCTTCTCTGCTCTTCTGCGGCACATCCCAACATTGTGCTCTTAAAAATAACAGTGATTATAATGCTACTTGAATAAAAAATAATCACTCATGCTGTGCCCTAAAACAGCCTTATGCTGCGCCCTCAAATAAATACTTGTCCCTCACTGTGATCCCTGCACAAAAAATAACCTCACACTGTCCCTTATATGTGATGCCCACCACACCATCCTCCCTTATGTACTATGACCACTACACTATCCCCCTTATATACCATGAACACCACACCATCCCCCTTATATACTATGACCACCACACCACCCCCCTTATATACTATGAACACCACACTGTCCCCCTTTATATACTATTACCAGCACACTGTCCCCCCTTATGAATTACACCCACTACACCCTCCTCACTTATGAACTACAATCTCCACACTGTCCTCACCCCATCCTGCCCCCGAACTGTCTGCCTCGTGTTAGCCTTCTTTATACTGTGCCATGTTGTTCTTTCTCCATACTGACACCAACATTCTACTCCTTCTCCAAACTGAGCCCACTCCACACTCCCCCTTTTTCATATTAGCTCATCTCATGCTGCCCCTTTTTCATGCTGAGCTATCCCCAAACTGCATTCTTTCCTACTCTGAGCCCCCACCACACTGACCCCTTTTTCATACTGGGTCCATCTAACTTTACCCCCTTTTCCATACAGAGCCTAGCCTATGCTGTCCCTTTTTCATACCGAGTCCACCCCGCACTGCCCCATTTTCCATACTGATCCTAAGGCACACCTACGTCATTTCCATAGGGATTCCATCCCACGGTGACCCCTTTTTCCCCAGTGATCCTACCCCATGCTGACCCCTTTTCCACACTGAAACCACCACACACTGCACTCTTTCCTATAGTGATCCCATCCCATGCTGTCCCTTTTCCCATCATATTTCCATCCCAAGCTGCCCCTTCTTCCATAGTGATTAAACCCCATAATGCCCTATTTTTCCATAGTGATCCCATCCTTTGCTGCCTCCTTTTCCATACCAAGCTGCCACTTCTGTGCAGTGAGCCAACCATTGACTTTGGCTCAATGAGCTCTTACCTACTCCCGGCTTCAGCAAAATCTCCTCCTCATTGGTGCTCTACAGAGGCGCTGGCAGCATGATGAGGTAAATTCATCACGCTGCCTTGACTTTAGGAACTATAGCATGCCGCCAGGTTAGGGAGCTGATTGGAACTCCACCGAACTGGTAATTGCCAACGCGCACTAAGGTTTATTTTTTTAGTGTCTTAAAGACTCTGGTTTTCGTATAGAGTCTGGGGGAGGGGGAGGGAAAATTAAAACAATTTTTTTGGTATAAATCTTGACCCTGGCGCTGCCTTCAGCGACCCACCGCCCTAGGCACTGGCTCTCTGGTACCTAGTAGTAAATATGGGCGTAAGTATAGACTATGTCATGATCCCCAACATATTCGCAGCTAGTAATGACAAAGTCATTACCAACCACATAATTAACAATGTGATAAGCATGAATATTAAGTTCTTGTTGCCTATAGCAACTAATCAAGTTCATATTTCCGCTATATGAAACAAGACTACTTTTTTCTCTAAGGCAATATTAATACATGGTTCCCAAAGTGTATTATAGGGATTGTGTATGCATGTTCACGTCTCGGGCGCCTGGGGATACGGCAACAAGTTCAGCATTCTAATTACATTAATACAAAGAAGAAATAAATCACTCCAGGAGTCACAGTTCAACTGCACTGTTTTGTAACATTTTAATTCAGACCCTCACGAGACGCTTTGTGACTACAGTCCCTACTGTGCTTCAGGTTTTGAAAAGAGGCTATGACAGTACATTGTATGCTTTACTCTATGATAATCATTCTTAGATGATGCGTGACTCGCAAATTTTAAAGAAAAAGGGAAGAATATATTACTAAACTGAGAATCTTGTTGCCTCGTTTTTTTTATCACAAGGTTATATGATCTCGTTTTTTATTAAAGGGGTTTTCTGGTATTTTTTTTATGTGTTTATGTATGAAAATATTAAAGTATCCACTGCTCAGCAAATCAGTCACCTGCTGCACCTTCCTTCCAGAAGTCCTCGACGGTCCATCGGCATCGACATCGCATCAAACTTTCACGTGACCAAGGCGGTCAATCCAGTGGTGATGTTGGCATGTACGACATTTGCCAACTGAGTCCAGTTATTGCATATGTGACGCCCTGGACTAGCCAGGTAGTCACAGGTAGGCCCTTACATAAACACCTCCCCCCCTTAATAAGGTGACAGCAGCCAACCTACAAAACCCTTGTCACCTCCCTCAGGTTTTGATGTACACACCAGGGGGTGGAGCCAGGCGGTTGGCCCCGCCCACCGAGGAGTGCACAGGCCCTGAAGCCGGAAAAACAGTGTAGTTCCCTGTGGGGAGCAGAGTGTGAACACAGTAGTTTTGGACAGTGAAGTGGAGAGTCAAGTTCAAGTGCAGCAGGCCTGAGGTGTCAGGCTTGCAGCTTCAACACTGACTGGTGCCAGGGTCGTAGCCCTGGTACCGTGGCAAGGAGATAAAGGGTGGTGGCCACCTGCAGGAGCTGGGATTACAGCCGGTGGAACCGTAAGGGCCTGGGACCGGGTGGTGGCCCGCCGGTACCGAAGCGGGGAACCGATTGGAAACCGGAGCACCAGGAGGGGTACTCAGACCCAGTACGAGGCCCAGAAACAATTGGACTGAGTCGAATCAACTGATTGAGGACTGGACTTTAGGCCCTTTCCCACCTAAGACCCGACTGAAGACAACAGGCCAACGATAGGGGTAGAAAGCCACCACCCAGGCATCGAGACCCCACGGGCCAGCGTCTGCGGTCACACAGGCTCTACCGGCACACATCAGGCTGGGGAGCGGACTACCATTGCTCAGGCATAGGAGTCATCATTTCTACAAAAGTGAGGTGCAGGAGAATGGCGGAAACCACCAACCTGAAAAGGGGAAAAGCGCAGCCGGCTGCGGGCAGCGTCCACCATCTTGTTTGGTTTACCAGAGACTCCAGCGTGTTTGTAATAGTGAGTACCATAGTGCCTTCGGGATGCGCACCGCGCCACACCACACCGACACGCCAGCACACATCCATTACCCCGCCTCAGCACCTCCCTCGGGCCACCCAGGACCATCATCCCCCTACCCACGGAGGGGTCAACACCAAGCTGCACAACACCGTCCCCAGGAGCCTAGTCAACGGCAGCGGTGGTGTCCATCCAGTCACCACAACCCGTGGGTGGCGTCACGAACTTAAATCCCCAAACAACCGCGGCCCCGGCCGTGGACCTCTCCACCGAACACCACCCCTCATGTAGTGCCAGCAACTCTCTTTCAGAGCGACGTGACCCCTGGGTCTGTGAGGAGCTCGAGCCACCCACTGACGAGCACGGATCCGAGCGGCTCGGCAGCCAGCCGAGCCCCGGGGCGGTACACATCTACAACCCCCGGCAAAAATTATGGACTCACCTGGCTCTGAGGATGTTCATTCAGTTGTTTACTTTGGTTTAAAAAAAGCCGATCACAGACATGGCACAAAGCTAAAGTCATTTCAAATGGCAACTTTCTGGCTTTAAGAAACACTAAAGAAAATCAAGAAAACATAATGTGCTAGCCAGTAACGGTTTCTTTTCAAGACCAAACTGGGGGGAAAAAATTATGGAATCACTCAATTATGAGGAAAAAATTATCTAATCATAAAAAACAAACAAACAAAAAAACACTCCAATACATCACTAGTATTTTGTTGCACCACCTCTGGCTTTTATAACAGCTTGCAGTCTCTGAGGCATGGACTTAATGAGTGACAAACAGTACTCTTCATCAATCTGGCTCCAACATTCTCTGATTGCTGTTGCCAGATCAGCTTTGCAGGTTGGAGCCTTGTCATGGACCATTTTCTTCAACTTCCACCAAAGATTTTCAATTGGATTGAGATCCGGACTATTTGCAGGCCATTTCATTGACCTTATGTGTCTTCTTTCAAAGAATGTTTTCACAGTTTTTGCTCTATATCAGTATGCATTATCATCTTTATAAATGACTAGCTGTACTACCCGGCTTCGCCCGGGTTAATAACTGCTGATCACAAAATAGAATGTATTAACAAAACTGTATTCTGCACACAAACACCACAAAACAAATAGATATACATGTAATTATAATGTCTGTCTCCCCCTCTGTATATATCTCTCTGTCTCCCTCTCTATCTCTTTGTCTGTCTGTCTCTTTCCCTGTCTGTCTGACTCTCTGTCTTTCTCCGTCTGTCTCAATCTCTTACCTTGTCTGTCTATCTCTGTCTCTTTCCCTTTCTGTCTCTTTCCATCTCTTTCTCTCTCTTTCCCTGTCTGTCTTTTTCCCTCTTTCCCTGTGTCTGTCTCTTTGTCTGTCTCTTTACCTGTCTTTGTCTGTCTCTTACCCTGTCTGTCTCTTTCCCTCTCTTACCCTGTCTGTCTCTTTCCCTCTCTTTCCATGTCTGTCTCTTTCCCTGTCAGTCTGTCTCTTTGTCTGTGTCTGTCTCTTACCCTTTCTATGTCTGTTTCTTTTCCTGTCTGTGTCTGCCTCTTTCCCTGTCTGTGTCTGTCTCTTTACCTGTCTGTGTCTGTCTCTTAACCTGTCTCTCTCTCTTTCCCTGTCTGTCTTTTTCCCTCTTTCCCTCTGTCTCTTTCCCTGTGTCTGTCTCTTTGTCTGTCTCTTTACCTGTCTTTGTCTGTCTCTTACCCTGTCTGTTTCTTTCCCTCTCTTACCCTGTCTGTCTCTTTCCCTCTCTTTCCCTGTCTGTCTCTTTCCCTGTCAGTCTGTCTCTTTGTCTGTGTCTGTCTCTTACCCTTTCTATGTCTGTTTCTTTTCCTGTCTCTGTCTGCCTCTTTCCCTGTCTGTGTCTGTCTCTTTACCTGTCTGTGTCTGTCTCTTAACCTGTCTCTCTCTTTCCCTCTCTTTCCCTGTCTGTCTCTTTCCCTGTCAGTCTGTCCTCTTTGTCTTTGTCTGTCTCCTTGTGTCTGTCTCTTACCCTGTCTGTGTCTGTTTCTTACCCTGTCTGTGTCTGTCTCTTTCCCTGGCTGCATTGTGACACGCCAACATTCCATTTAAGGGCATGGCTGCGCATTCTTCTGAAGTTCTGGCTGCACTGTGGCTCCCAGCTCCATTCGCTTTAATGGAGGCAGGTTTTTTGGCGAATAACTGTAAAGCGTGGGGTTAAAATTTCCCCTCAAAACATAGCCTATGACGCTCCCGGGACGAGAAGTGTGAGTGTGCAAACTTTTGTGGCTGTAGCTGCGACGGTGCAGATGCCAATCCTGGACATACACACACACACACACACACACATACACACACACACACACACATACAAACATTCAGCCCTGTCTGTCTCTTTCCTGTCTGTCTCTTTGTCTGTGTCTGTCGCTTTGTGTCTGTCTCTTACCTTGTCTATGTCTGTTTCTTACTATGTCTGTGTCTGCCTCTTTCCCTGTCTGTGTCTGTCTCTTTCCCTGGCTGCATTGTGACAAGCCAACATTCCATATAAGGGCGTGGCTGCGCATTCTTCTGAAGTTCTGGCTGCACTGTGGCTCCCAGCTCCATTCGCTTTAATGGAGGCAGGTTTTTTGCCGAATAACTGTAAAGAGCGGGGTTAAAATTTCCCCTCAAAACATAGCCTATGACGCTCTCGGGGTCCAGAAGTGTGAGTGTGCAAAATTTTGTGGCTGTAGCTGCGACGGTGCGGATGCCAATCCCGGACATACACACACACACACACACACACACATACACACACACATTCAGCTTTATATATTAGATTTCATCATCCCCAAACATCCTTTCAATTGATGGGAAAAGAAAAGTGTCCAAAATGTCATTGTAAACGTGGGCATTAATTGAAGATGTAATGACAGCCATCTCCCTAGTGCCTTTACCTGACATGCAGCCCCATATCATCAATGACTGTGGAAATGTACATGTTCTCTTCAGGCAGTCATCTTTTTATTGTTTAGCTTTTCTGTATGTAAATACCATTTCCTGTAGGTGGTTTCTTACAGTTCGGTCACAGACCTTGACTCCAGTTTCCTCCCATTCGTTCCTCAATTGTTTTGTTGTTATGTTGTGGATTTCCTGTTTTGGAGACATATTGCTTTAAATTTCCTGTCTGGACGCTTTGATGTCTTCATTGGTCTACCAGTATGTTTACCTTTAAGAACCTTCCCATGTTGTTTGTATTTGGCCCAGATTTTAGACACTGCTGACTGTGAACAACCAACATCTTTTGCAACATTGCATGATGATTTACACTCTTTTAAGAGTTTGATAATCCTCTCCTTTGTTTTATTTGACATCTCTCGTGTTGGAGCCATTATTCATGTCAGTCCACTTGGTGCAACAGCTCTCCAAGTTGTGATCACTCCTTTTTAGATGCAGACTAACGATCAGATCTTATTTGATGCAGGTGTTAGTTTTGGGAATGAAAATTTACAGGTTGATTCCATAATTTTTTCGAGTGATTCCATAATTTTTCCCCCTGTTTGGTCTTGAAAAGTAACCATTACTGGCTAGCACATTATGTTTTCATGATTTTTTTTGTGCTATGTCTGCAATCTGCTTTTTTTAAACAAAAGTAAACAACTGAATGAACATCCTCAGAGCCAGGTGGTTCCATATGTTTTGCCATGGGTTGTACGATTCATGTCAATGATGGATGTAACATCATCACTGCAACACTTGCATCGATCGCTGGAAAATCAGTGCTGGATCGGCAGGGGATTGAATTTCCAGCTATTAGGTCATTTTTACAATCCCAGACAATCTTTGCAAGGGAGAAAACTGTCACCACATCCACATGGACGCACCATGTCCTCCCAACCTAGCATTTTCTAGTTTATGACCTCCCATTGGATTAATCAACCAAGAAAATACAGCTGCACTCTGAAATGCTATAATATACAAACATTGAATATATGAAATTGGAACTGCATTACTGCATTAGAAAATATCTTAAAAAGTGAAGATTGTCCACAAATTGGAAAATTCATGAGGCGTATCTCTTTGTTGGGACCCTAACCTTATCACGCTAGGTACAGGGAAGTATCAAGCGCACTGCAAAAAGGAAGGAAAACCATGTGTCTAGGGAGAGGAAACATAGCGACCCCTGACTGATCCTACTGCTGGTCCCTGGAGTCCCTCACCACCCTAGATAGATTCCGCACCTATGCGCCGAGCCGGATACCTGACCCTAGGTATTACTAATGCTTGGCCCTAAATGGGGAACGGATGGGATGGGCTTTTCGTCAACCCCACTAAACAACTATAGAAGACACAAGGAGGACATACAGGGGGAAAAAGCATGAACTACTTATCATTAGATGAATAAGGTAGGAGTTCAGCAGATCTTCCAGCAACGATAGCACAGAGGAGTACAAACTTCCTGCTTGCAACTTTCGCTTGAATTAACTGAAAATATCACCAGCACCAGTGAAAACACATGACTGTCTGTCACCTGTGACACACCCATGACACTCTCCCTCCCTGAAAGCCTATGATTTTAGGTCCCCTTCACACATCAGTGTTACCAGAACGTATAGTGTCCATTTTCACACATACTTGAGACACATTTACACGCATACTCATTAAAACCTCTGTAGATCTCCACACCTCCATGTGTCCGTGTGACCCACACATGTGTCTGTGTGATACAGACAGATAAATATAAAATCGGCACTCCAGATAGGTGAAATGGTGAAGCTTATTTTATAGCGCAATCCAGCATTCTTCTAGTGGTGGACGCTACAGCATCACACAACCACTGAACTCCTAGCAGTCTCAACATTGCAATGTTTGTTCTGACGAAGGTCTATTGTTAACCGAAACATTTATTGCAATTCTGGATTGCTCTTTATCATAAACCTCACCATTTCACCTATCTAGATTGACGAATTGTTGTCTTTTTATCTACAGGACAGGATAATATTTGTACACCCATCCACAGAAGTGCAGTGGCTACCTTTTATATTATGTAATCCATATGGAGACATGCTCGTTTTTTTCCATCAGCATGGATGAAGAAAGCCAACAGAAGTCTATCGCTCTGTGAAAATATGTTCAGCACAGAGATGACATCATTGCAACATCTATGTACCCTCCGTGCGACATGTACCAGAATTAAATGCTTTCAAGAAATTGATGGGGTTTTTATGTGTTAAAGATGTGTGCTAAACACAGATAGCTAGAAAGATTTTACAGCTATTAACCAAATAAATAAATAATTCAAAGAAAAAATAATGTTGGATCCCCCATATTTTTGACAACCAGCCAAAGTAAAGCAGACAACAGCTGGCTTATATTATCAGGTTGGGAAGGTCCATGATTATTGGGTGCTTCCCAGCCTAATAATATCAGTGCGCAGCCACCCTAAAATTGACACATCACAATAGATGCTCCAGTTCTGGCGCTTCTCCTCAGCTCTGTATATACTGTATATATATATATATATATATATATATATATATATATATATATATGTATGTGTGATGCCCTGGACTAGCCAGGTAGTCACAGATAGCGCACCGCACAACACCAGTCCCACACAAGGTAACACCAGCCAACCACATTAAACCCTAGTCACCTCCCTCAGTGCTTAATGGACACACCAGGGGGGCAGAGCCAGGCGGTTGGCACGCCCACTGAGGAGTTCAGAGAGCCTGAGGCAGGAAAAAGAAAACAATCTAGTCTGGGAGTTCAGTGTGAGAGTGCAGTGGAGGAGGTCAGACTGACAGGTGCCGGGGTTGGAGCCCTGGTACCTTGGCTAGGAGGCATACGGTGGCCTAGCCTGCAGGAGCCAGGAAGACAGCTCGGTGGAACCGACCTGGGGAACCGACTCGGAAACCGGAGCACACAGGGGGGTACTCAGACCCTGAAACGAGGTCCAGAACCGACTAGACTGTGTTAATTCACTGATTGCGGTCTGGACTATAGGTCCTTTCCCACCCAAGTCCCAACTGAAGACAACAGCCCACCGAGGGGGATAGAAAGCCACCGCACAGGCAGAGAGATCCCACAGGCCAGCGTCTACGGGCAAACGGGCTCCTCCGACATATACAAAGATGGGGAGTGGACTCCCGTCGCTGAAGTGCAGGCAGTCTACACATACACTACATGGTGCAGGAGAAAGGAAAAGACCACCGAACCGGTGGGGGACCAGACGCAGCCGGCTGCGGGCACCGACCACCATCAACTTTGTTTATCAGAGACTTGTGTGTGTCAATAACAGTGAGTACAACAGTGCCATCCAGCCGCACACCGCCCTGCACCGCCCAGCTACTCTCCCCAACGGGTCCCGGGGCCATCATCCCTGCCCACGGAGGGGTTAACATCTTGCTGCATCACCATCTCCCCCGAGTGCCCTGTAACCGCAGCGGTGGTGTCTACACCTTCACAACATTCCGTGGGTGGCGTCACGAACTCAAACACGGCTCCGGCCGTACACCTACCTACCACCCCCCTAAGTAGCGCCAGCACCCTTTCAGAGCGAAATGACCCCAGGGCCGAGCGCGGGGCGCTACATATATATATATATATATATATATATATATATATATATGCAGTATATACAGTGCCTTGTGAAAGTATTCAGCTCCCTTATTTTTTCAACCTTTTACCACATTTCAGGCTTCAAACATAAAGATAAAAATGTTAATGTTATGGTGAAGAATCAACAACAACCGGGACACAATTGTGAAGTTGAATGAAATGTATTGCTTATTTTAAACTTTTTTAAAAATAAATAACTGAAAATTGGCGCGTGCAATATTATTCATCCCCTTTACTTTCAGTGCAGCAAACTCACTCCAGAAGTTCATTGAGGATCTCTGAATGATCCAATGTTGTCGTAAATGACAGATGATGATAAATATAAGCCGCCTGTGTGTAATCTAGTCTCCGTATAAATGCACCTGCTCTGTGATAGTCTCAGTGTTCTGTTTAAAGCGCAGACAGCATCATGAAGACCAAGGAACACAATAGGCAGGTCCGTGATACTGTTGTGAAGTTTAAAGCCGGATGTGGTTACAAAAAGATTTCCACAACTTTAAACATCGCAAGGAGCACTGTGCAAGCAATCATATTGAAATAGAAGGAGTATCATACCACTGCAAATCTACTAAGACCCGGCCGTCCATCCAAACTTTCATCTCAAACAAGGAGAAGACTGATCAGAGATGCAGCCAAGAGGCCCATGATCACTCTCGATGAACTGCAGAGATCTACAGCTGAGGTGGGATAGTCTGTCCATAGGACAACAATCAGTCATACACTGCACAAATCTGGCCTTTAAGGAAGAGTGTCAAGAAGAAAGCCATTTCTCAAAGATATCCATAAAATGTGTTGTTTAAAGTTAGCCACAAGCCACCTGGGAGACACCAAACATGTGGAAGAAGGTGCTCTGATCAGATGAAACCAAAATCAAACTATTTGGGCACAATGCCAAACGATATGTTTGGCGTAAAAGCAACACAGCTCATCACCCTGAACACACCATCCCCACCGTCAAACATGGTGGTGGCAGCATCATGGTTTGGGCCTGCTTTTCTTCAGCAGGGACAGGGAAGATGGTTAAAATTGATGGGAAGATGGATGGAGCCAAATATAGGACCATTCTTGAAGGAAACCTGTTGGATTCTGCAAAAGATCTGAGACTGGGGCCGAGATTTGTCTTCCAACAAAACAATGATCCCAAACATTAAGCAAAATCTACAATGGAATGGTTCACAAATAAATGTATCCAGGTGTTAGAATGGCCAAGTCACAGTCCAGACCTGAATCCAATCGAGAATCTGTGGAAAGAGCTGAAAACTGCTGATCACAAACGCCTCCATCCAACCTCACTCAGCTCCAGCTATTTGCAAAGGAAGAATGGGCAAGAATTTCAGTCTCTCAATGTGCAAAACTGATAGACACATACCCCAAGCGACTTGCAGCTGTAATCGCAGCAAAAGGTGGCGCTACAAAGTATTAACTTAAAGGGGATGAATAATATTGCAAGTCCCAATTTTCAGTTATATATTTTTTTAAAAAAAAGTTTAAAATACTTCACAATTGTGCCTCACTTGTTGATTCTTAACCATAACATTAAAAAAATTTTATCTTTATGTTTGAGGCTTGAAATGTGGGAAACTGTTGAAAAATTCAAGGGGGAAGAATACTTTTGCAAGGCACTGTATATAGTATGAGCCCAATATAGCCCCCTACATACAGTATGAGCCACAACAGTCTTCCAAATACAGTATGTGCCCCCATAACTTACATACAGTGTGAGCCCCCACATAGCCTCCTAAAAACAGTATGAGCCTACATATAGCTTCCTATATAATATATATAATCAAAACCATCTGAAAATAGTCTGATGTAGGGGCAAAGATTCAGATTCCATTGATATGTCACTTACTGGACTACTTGCTCCAGTTTTGAAACAATTACTGCTTTATCTGCTGCATATGCAACAGTTCTCTGAATGAATTGGCAGCTTACTGTGTACACTGTGTATAGGCAGAAAGCTGCCAATAAACTGTGGAAGCAGGGTTATACAGAGCTCATGAATTTGGAGGACTACATGACACCCGGTTTACCAGTCGTTTAGTGATAATCTCCTACTGATTTTACTAAAAACTATTGTAAGTAGCCCAGTAACAGTGAGTGACACATTGGTCAAACCAGGGCCTTGGTCTTTACATAATGTCGCTCTCATACTATGTGGCTGTTGCAGGGGTAGCATGGAACAGTAGTAGTTGCTGCGCAGCCCAGCATTATCAGTCTGCGCCCCAACCATATCCACAGTGCAATTAGAACCATTTAAACCCCACTTCTAATGACGAGGTAATTTAGACATGGAGTCCAGCTTCACATAAAATAGTACATTTTACTTCCATTTTACAATTTACTGCAGACTGCTGCCTTTCATCTAGGACCGCGGACTGTGTCTCTAAGACTGTTCTCCACTATCTTTAAATACCACAGTGTCAAGCAACAAATTCAAAGAGTCCTAAATGTCTCTAATCTCATCCCACCACAGGGACTCGTTTCACCACTGGACAGAGTTCCTTCACCACTGTTCCTGTGACAACCCATTCACCCGAGTCTATGTTAAATTCTGATTAAAGCCGGTCCTATTGGAGTTAGTCGCAACTGAGGAGTCCTCTTCGAAGCCAGGGACTGCTGCTCACAGTTCAGGCAAGGACGGTTCTCTAAACTTACCTACATAAAAGACCCTCATTTTCTCATTTGCTTCGGACTCCCTGGGGTCACCCTGAAGGTCTGGCCAAATTACTGATATGGACCCTGTCCTTGCCACACCTCCCACAGATGCAGCTTCTTTCTTATGTCCCCTTCCTACTCCTACTACCTAAACTAAAATGGAGTGCTGAGGTCCTCCTGTGGGCTCTTCCCACAACATATTAAAGTGGTGGTTGACTACTTAGCAGTACTAACCACATCAATACAACGTTGAGAAACAAGGCTTCTTTGAAATGCCTTGTGTTGGCAATAGTGCCTGTGACCGGCGCTATCACAGTCTGCTCATCTCCATTGCGTCACCCATGGGCTCCATGATCTCTGATTTCTGAGATCTGGTGATGTCACATGAACTTCCAGTTGACCTGACATCACCAAGGCCTGCTCCAGTCACAGTGAGTGACTGGATTGTGGGTGGCATTTTCACTGCTCATCACAGCCCAGTATCACTCCTGCTTGCGGAGCTCTGCAGTGAAGGAGAGAACAAGGAGATGCTGGGCTGTGATGCTGGGCTGTGATGAGCAGTGGAACGCATGTGTTGCAGATGAGTGGACCGCAATAGCGCTAACAGAAGGTGTCAAGGTTTGGAATTTTGGGGAAACGGATTTCAAATCGATCTGTGCAGATATATGTTTGAGGAAAAAATGACCACACAGAGACGTCTCTATACGGGAGAAACTCAATGTTCTTCTAAGTCGTATATTGTAAAACAAATACAATTCAACATTTGACCTTGAAATGGGAACAAGAAGTAAGAGATAACGCCCCAGCTTCACATCCCAGCTGGTGAGAACCAACATGTTATGAATACAATCAGTGTGTTATGAATACTTCTTTGTTCATTGTACATTTTAGCTTATCCATCTTGGTTAACACATTCCTGAGCGCAGATCTTAAAATCTTATTATGGCGTCTATGTGATTGTCATACAGACATACAGATAATTATGCAACAACATATATGCTTTAGTTATATACACACACAGATTATCTTATTACATCTGGACAAACAGCCTACAGCCCAGGCTTTACCCCCACAAAGGTATTTGAGAGAAGCCTTGTTTCTTAATGTTATATCGATGTGGCTTGGAAAACTAAGGGAACCAGCGCTTTAACTGGTTCCTGCCTATAAGGATACCAGGGAGCAGTACATACTGTACAATCAGTGACTAGATGGCCACATCAATATATTATACATTAAATCAACAATGTAATCTTCAGAGGGTTGTGGGTCAGAGGACACCCTCCTACATGGCAAAATCCAAGTGACAGATTCCCTTTAAAAAGGGAGTGTGTTTGGTAATTTCTCCTTCTCATTTTCGCCCTTCTACCACCACCATGGTTGCCAACTTAATTTTTCAGTTCTTCTGGACAGCTTATCAAAAAATCAGAGACATACAATATTTTTACTGACACAATGGAAAACCTTAATAACCCATTAAGGTTTTATGTGATACTTCTCTACAAACCAAAATTCAGATATGAAAATTTTAGCTGCATTGAGTGTAAAACTTGAAAATGTTGATAAAACTATAGATATAATTGTATCTAGAAGCTTCTCCATTTTTCTTTTTTTTTATGGACTGTCGAATAATTTTGGGATGGTTGGCTATGCAGCCCCCCTTCCTCCTTGTTGCCACAGGACATAATATATTCCTCATATTTTGCACTTGTTGAATGTAATCTGACAATTAGCATCACCTCCTCTCGGTAGTAGAGCGATCCCTTACATATCATTCCAATCCTCATCGCATTCGTTTCAACATCCTGACAATATACAGAAGTTGTTTGCAGATCATTGGATTTTGGAATATCTCATATGAGAAATTTGCAGCTATTTCTGTAGAACAGCATGACCGCACCATTACTTCATATAGACTCCCGAGGCAGCCACGTGTGATGGTACATTTGAAGGACTGTCACTGAGAGATAATTGGTCACAGTCTCCAAAGAGTTCTGCTGGCTGTAGACTGTGGTTAAATGTATAAATAGAATTATACAGAGGAGGTCATTTGCAATGGATGAAATTTCTTTTTGGGCTCATTTATGTTAAATTGCATCTCAGTTTGCTGTGCAGTCTGTGGCTTTCTGGAGTGAAGTGTGGCTTTTGCAGACTTGTAATGTATGAGGACTAGAAGCAGGGATGGAAATAGAAGACATATCGAGTCACAAGCTCTTGGTGCTGGGTGTTAGTGAAGGAATCAACCTTAACCAGTGAATTTAGGGAGAGGGATAGCAAACTAAACCTTTGCTGTGGATGCTGACTGTAGTAATTTTACATATGCCAAGGCAATTTGTAAAAGAAGCACTGAGAAAAAAGTAATTTGCATTCTGGATGGCTCAGTCAACAATTCATCTATCCAGACAATGCCTAAAATACGTCACCAATGACCTGATAACCGCCAAATCCAAGGAACACTACTCTGTCCTCCTCCTGGACCTGTCCTCTGCTTTCAACACAGTGCACCACTTCCTCATGGTACAGATTCTCTGATCTCTTGGTATCACAGACTTGGCCCTATCTTGGATCTATTCATACCTAACGGATCTGACTTTCAGCATCTCCATCTCTCACACCACCTCCTCATCTCGCCCCCTATCTGTCGGTAAACCACAAGGTTCCATTCTTGAACCCCTCTTCTTTTCCATCTACACCTTCGGCTTGGGACAGCTCATGGAGTTCTACGGCTTTCAGTATCATCTCTATGCTGATGGAACAGAATTAGCTCTCTGGACCTGATATCACCTCCTTATTAACCAGAATCCCACCATGTCTGTCTGTAAATTTCATCTTTTTTCTCCTCTCGATTTCTAAAACTTAAAATGGACAAAAAAGAATTTATCATCTTTTCCCCACCTTACTCAACCCCCCCAACAAACCTATTCATCAGAGTCAATGGCTGCTCATTCTCCCCAGTCTCGCAAGCTCGCTGCCATGGGGTAACCCTTAACTCTGCTCTCTCCTTCAAGCCATATATCCAAGCCCTTTCTATCTCCTGCCTCCTTCAACTCAAAAATATTTCCTGGATCCATACATTCCTTATCCAAGATTCTGCGAACTAGTGCATACCCTCATCATCTCCCACCTCGACTACTAACCCCCTACTCTGTGGCCTCCCTTCTAACAGCCTTGCACACCTCCAATCTATCCTAAACACTGCAACACGATTAATAAACCTCTGTCCTCATGATTCCCCGGCCTCTCCACTCTGCTAATCCCTCCGCTGGCTCCCCATTGCCCAAAAACTTCAGTTCAAATCCCTATCCATGACATACAAAGCCATCAACAACCTTTCTCGTCCATACATCTGTGACCTAGTCTCCCGGTAGCCTCACCATTATTCTGGAGTAAAACTGCTTAAAGTTGCACATTTTTTTTGCAAAACTTGTGACTTTTGGGGTCTCAATTAGCAACTCCTTCACTTTAAAAAGTGGACGGAGTTTCCCCTCGAGGGAACATCGCCAAGAGCAGCCAGCAAATTCATCATAATTATTCCAGTGTACAGAGTACTTTTGTGCAGTGGCATATGGAAGCTGAAAAATGGCCTCTTAATAAATTTGGTCCTTTATATTCCATCATGTTCATCAAGACTGACAAGGTCTTGAACGTGAACCTCTTACCTCCTACCAAACGTATTAAAAAATAAATAAATAAATAAATAAATAAATAAAGACGGGCTATGCACGCATTTCCAATTGCCAATTTATTGTCTAAATTCTCATCATTTTCCAAAAAAATATCGAAAATGAAGATGCATCTCAGAGAGTAAAAGTTGCGGCATAGCCACAACCCTACAGATGAATACCCAATAGTGGAAACTGTTACATTTCCATTTTTCATCTATTTTTTTGCTTCTGCTCTTAACCTTGCTTGACCCAATAATAAGATATACTTGTTCTTGAATTCACTGTTATATGTAATGGCTCGGCCTCCCCGAAACAGAGAGTATTAGGCAATATGGAAAATCTGTCCTTAATACAAGCTGCAGATGAAATTTATGATTCCCCTGCTACCGCATGCATACATAACCATACTGCAGCGAGCGGAGGACTATAGAAATGTGAATCTATGTGCAAAAACACTACTGTATCTCATTTCCCCATCACATGGAGCCTACAGAGAAGATGATGGTTGAGCAATCTGTAATCCTCCATCTGTTCTTCCATAAATCTCCTATAATGATTGTCCTGGTGGTTATATTCCTTCAGTGCTTTCTCGGTTAATGATATCTTATAAGAGCTAGGATGTGATAGGGGCTCACAAGACAAGTGTATTACATAGTAACCCTTCACCCCTTACTAACTACATATGCCTGTCTTTTCTATTAAACCTGTCACCAGGTTTCCCCCATATAAAGTAGGTCTAGAACCTCTAAGCTCTTATATACAGCATTATAGAATGTCGTATATATGTTCCCAATACAATCTGCAAGGCAAACATTTGCTATTATTATGGTAGACTCACTTATGGGGCAGTCTGGTTATCTCTGCTCTTGATCCAGTGCCTCCTCTCTTCTTGCGATCGCTGCCCTCCTTCTTGCTGATGATGGGTCTTATATCATCCACACAGTGTCCTCCTATGTGCATCATCCACACAATCTCCTCCTCTGTGCTCCTGCGCAGGCGTGCTTCTCTCTGCTCAACCCAGGAGAGAGCAAAGTACTGTAATGCGCATGCACAGGGAAAGGCCAAAGACCGCCGGCGCATGCGCACTTCTGCCCTCGACAGTGCAGAGAGGAGCACTCCTGTGCACAAGCATGGTGGAGGACACTGTATGGACTTTATAAGAGGACAGGCTTGTGACAGGTTCTCTTTAAGTGGCAGAAGGTGAGAAAATAGGCTGCACTACAAAATTTCTAGTTGTCTGTGCCCAAACCAGAAAAAAAAAAAGACATTAAAACCTTACACATGGGGCGTGGCCTGGCCATGGAGGAGAGAAGACACGAGTAACATCGCTCCCGTGCTGAGATCGGCCCCAGGTCCACAAAACCCCACAGTGCACGGCCAGATACTCCCTCAATGTCGGCCAAACGGAGGGGAAACAAAAACAGACGAGCCTCGGACTTACCGACACCCTGCAGTCCCGGAATCACGCGATTTCTGAGAAGCGCGTCCGGCCTAGGGCAGCAGCGATTCAACTCTAAGATGGCGGCGGCAGCTTCCCCTGCAAACCCCTCAGCGTGGAGAAACAGAGTGGACGCAGAGCGGGACACCGGGGCTCAAAGCGCTGAACATGCAGCAGCGTTCCCACCACCCACCGGATCAAAGCAGGAGCTGGGGAGAAGAGAGACGCCTCAGACGGACCGGCACACAGATGACTCAGGCAAGATGGCGGCAGGGAAGCAGGGAGGAATGGAGCCACAAGATATGAGACAACCGGAGGTAGGGGGAGAGCGGCGATGCCCCAGTGGAAGGGAGGTGAACACAGGCAGGGGTTCTCAAGGCCCAACTGCGGTGGAGGCTGACATAGCCAATTTACCTCAGACAGATCCCAGGCAAATATCCTCGGGCCTGCAGGGAAACACAGGAAGGCAGGCATCAGGAGCTGCAGCTGTGACACACAGCTCAGATAAAGAGAGTCACTGTCACCCTCCTGAAAGTAATATCAACTGGAATATACAGCAGGAGAATAATAAGACCCTCTTGGCCCCAGATGCTAATATGGATGTCACCACCCCCACTATGTCAAATGGACAAAATACAATAACATCTATAGTATCTTTACCATCCTCCCCTGAAAGAGGACTGCTCCCTCATTTACTCAGGCCCATTGCTGCCATTGGGTTAACAGGAGAAACTCCACAAAATGGTTCTCAACAGGATGACGGAGTGTGGGAAGATTTAAAGGCACGGATACGGACCATCCCTACCAGGGAGGAGATGGAGAACTATATTACAAGAATGGAAGCCACATACAAGGCGGAATCATCCGCGATAAGAGGAGACATGCAAAAACTGACAGAAAGAGTGGAGAAATCTGAACACCTCACAGAAAAGGTTTCACAACAAATCACCACACAGGAGCAGGCGCTAACTGAACAGGCTTCACAAATTGAATACCTGACAGATCTACTTGACGATTTAGAAAATAGAGGAAGGCGTAACAATATCAGAATAAGGGGTATCCCCGAAGCGGTGAGCCCACAGGACCTTGATGTAACACTGCGCCATCTGTTCAACTCGATATTAGATCTTCCTCCAGATGCTAAACTAGAATTGGACAGAGCCCACAGGGCGCTAGGCCCAAAACCTACACAAGGTGCTAACCCACGAGATGTCATATGCAAAATACATAAATATAAGAAAAAAGAAGATATTTTAACTAAAGCACGCCAGAAGGGCCAAATTATACTCAGAGGCACGCCTATACTGCTCTTGCAAGACCTCTCTCGCCATACTCTACAAAAACGAAGAGTATTGAAACCCCTTCTTGATGTCTTAAAACATGAAAATCTTCTCTACTCGTGGGGATTCCCCTTCAGGCTACAGGTACGCCAGGCAGGCTCCCTACGGGTTCTCCGTGACCTAGCTGATATTCCGGAATTCTGTGCCGCTCTACAGATCCCTTTGATCCATATCCCTTCAGCGGACTGGCCTAGGGTACACAGAAGGGGGGAGAGTTTGCCTGCCTTGATGCCTTCGCTCCCACAACGACCTCGTGTCCAGAGAAACAGGGATGCCCCCCAAAGAGGAGGATCCAGAAGATCTAACACCTCATCTACACCCTAGAATTGACCTACACCTCCTGACACTCGCTGAGTTTTCTCTGTGGAACTTTCCATACAGTAAGACCCAATGGAGGGCCTTATTTTGGTCGTCTTTTGCCTTTCACTTTTGTGGACAGTTTCCTGATCAATTACATTGAGCGACGAATATCGATATGATGGTGGTATCTACATGATTTCTACACCTACTTTGGCCTACGTAATATGCTATCGTAAAATGTTTTCATACTCGTATATGAGTATTACCAGAGCAGGCCGTTTGGCCTGATATTGCATATATCATATTTCACATTTCATATTTAATGGTTCATGTTTATGGTAATGTCTTTGCTTTTACCTTTGCTTACTTCATGGCTGTGGATATTTCGGGGTGACCGGTCGAAGATCAAGGGTCACCGTATTAAGCATTTGGGCCTGGGGCTGGTTTGGCAGGGAACCAATCCCTAGTGGAAAGACACACCCCCCCTTTTGGGTCTCTACTCACTGCTGGCAGGAGTAGAAATTAGTGACCCCCCCCTTCTGGATATCTTGACTTATAGTCAAACTTCTATAATATATCTCATTTTCCCAAACTTCCTACATTCTATCTTTCCCCCATACCGACCCATCAGTTGAGTAATATACTTGGATAGATACTTATATATTTTCACACACCCTCCTCTTCCTCTTCACTCCCTTTCTTTTCCTTTCCGCTTCTCTTCTTCTCTTTTTCTTTTTCTCTTTCTCTCTTATCCACTTCTTCTCTCTTCTTTTCTCGCTTCCGCATAATACCAGCCCTACTTTCCTACGTACATCCTTGAACCCAATCCTCTCGACCTTTCCCCCTTTCCACTTCCTAGTGTCCTATATATATTTTTGCTAACACCTATCCCCCCTTTTCAATCCTCTGAGGTCCCCAGAGCAACATGACTACGCTTAACTGCTGTTCAATTAACATACGGGGCTTCAACACCCCTCAAAAGCGTTCACAGGTCCTGTACTCCATGCGTAAGAAACAAGTTCACGTCCTTATGTAACAGGAGACACATTTTAAAAAAGATCATGTACCCACACTTAAAGACAGATTTTTCCCTGTGTGGTTTCACAGCACCAACCCCGACTCTAGATCAAAAGGGGTCTCAATTGCACTTCATAAACAACTGGTGCACACTATAGTAGACTCAGACATTGAGGAACAGGGTCGATATATTTTTCTTAAACTGAAAATAGCAAATTCTCTGTTCACACTGGCAAACTGGTACCTTCCCAACACTAATCAGATCTCTCATTGCAGAACCCTTTTAGCATTACTCGCTGTTTTTGCAGAAGGAACAACAGTAATCGGAGGTGATTTCAACTTTACAATGAACTCGGCTCTGGACTCTTCATCTGGACGGAACACCACTCGGGTCAGAGAATTTCGTGCCCTGAGCCGGGCCCTCCATGCCCTCCGGCTGATCGATGTGTGGAGAATTCTAAACCCTCAAGGTAGAGACTATACATATTATTCCCCACCACACAATACATACAGCAGAATAGATCTCTTCTTGGTGAGCCATGGGGCACTGGCATGGAACCCAAGAGCAGGCATTGGGGAAATGTTCTAGTCTGACCACGCCCCTGTTTACGTATCCCTTCAGGTCCCATCCTTACCCCAGCGTTCGTGGACATGGCGACTGAACAACAATCTACTTAAGGACACTCTTTGCCTAGAGGAGTTGAAAACTTCAGTTGACTCCTTTACGCAAATACACAGCTCTGATCAGACTTCTTTGCCCACCCAATGGGAGGCATTAAAATGTGTCCTTCGTGGAGTACTAATCAAGCATGGCTCCAGGATTAAAAAGGAAAAGGCAAAGGAGGTGGAGGAACTGCTGACACAAATTCACGAGCTAGAAAACTTACATAAATTAACACGCACTTCAACAGTCCTGGCCGAACTGGTCCTTAAGAGGGTCACGCTTAGAGACCTACTAGATCAGAAATATTCCCGACACAGAGAGAGACTCCAAGGTTATTATTATACATCCTCCGATAAATGTGGCCACCCCCTGGCGCGTCTCTTACACCCCAGGGCTAACATTTCATATATTCCTTATATCAATACTAGAGGCAATACAAAAACACACGACCCGACAGTAATACTAGAAACCTTCCGGTCTTATTACGAGGACCTTTATAATATCAAAGGGCAGTACTCGGAACTACAGCCAGCGGAGTTGCTTGGGAAAATCAAGAGCTACGTGCGGGAAACAGCCCTACCCCCCCTAGATAGCCTTGCGGTGGAAGCACTAGAGGGAGATTTTCTGGAATCTGACATCTGTAATGTAATTCAAAGCACACCCTCGGGAAAGTCTCCAGGCCCAGACGGATTTACCCCGGCCTTTTATAAAATACTCAAGGACCAATTAGCACCGATTATGACCAAAACGTTCAACTCCATCGACGGAGAGTCACGACTAACACCACAATCCTTGGAAGCCCACATTAGCGTGATCCCCAAGCCAGGAAAGGACCCATCTATAGCTTCAAACTATAGACCCATATCTATCTTGAATATAGACCTTAAACTTTATTCCAAGTTATTGGCTGACAGGCTGGCCCCACTCCTGCCCTCCGTTATTAACTTGTTGGGTTCATTAAGGGTAGGGAGGCAAGAGATAATACGATCAAAACCCTTTCCCTTATTGCTAGAGCCAAGAAAAAGTCAATCCCGTTGGGTCTTCTGAGTATTGACGCAGAAAAGGCCTTCGATAGGGTCCATTGGAGCTTTCTGAGGACAGCTCTGGAGCATTTGGGTTTGGGACCTAGGTTCTTACAGAAAATTAATGCCCTGTATGATAATCCATCGGCCAGGGTTAGAATTAACGGGACATTGTCTTCTTCCATTGCGGTGAGAAATGGGACTAGACAAGGTTGCCCCTTATCCCCTCTCTTATACGTGGTGGTCATGGAACACTTAGCTAACGCACTTCGGGGAAACACAAACATTAAGGGGCTTCAGATTGGCGATAAACACCATAAAATTGCTTTATATGCAGATGACCTGCTAATATATGTCTCCCAACCCCATATTTCGTGCCCGGCCATAATGAAAGAATTCGATAGATTTAGCTTCCTGAGTAACTTTAAAGTTAACCTCACAAAATCCGAAGCCTTAAATATCTCGCTGTCACAGGAGGATGTTACAAGAGCGAGGAACAACTTCCCATTTAAATGGCGACCTTCCACCATCAAATACTTGGGCATCCATATACCGACCGATATCTCGAAGCTCTACACGCTCAATTACCTTCCACTGCTGGAGAGTACAATTAAAAACTTTAAATCTTATGGGGGTTTAAAACTATCTTGGATGGGTAGAATGAATGTGGTAAAAATGGACATCCTGCCACGTTTTTTATATTATTTTCAGACTATCCCCATTTTCCCCCCCTCCAGCTTCTTTAGTAGCCTTCAATCAGCTATCATTCGTTTCGTATGGGGTAGGCTGAAGCCTAGAATCAATCTCCGCACCCTGGCCCTCCCTAGGATGCTGGGGGGAGCTGGTCTTCCCAATTTTAGGGGCTATATGCATGCTGCGGCCATGTCCCGCTTAGTGGACTGGCACTTTAACGAGGTCTCCAAGCAGTGGATACAGGTGGAGCAGGAGGGACTGGAGATACCACTTAGACACCTTCCATGGCTACCCATCACTGACCTCTCTGAAGTGGGTTCGTACTCAGAATTCACCAGAGATACTCTTAAGGTTTGGCATAAAATATCCAGTAAGTTATCCCCTACACAACACAGCGGTCCTCTCACACCTTTATTCTCCACTCCATCGTTCCGTCCAGGATATCGACAAAAAAGCTTTCTCAGCTGGAGGGCAGAGGAGGATACCCGGCTGGGGAGTATCCTGATTGATGGTAAGTTACCGACCCTCCAATCTTTTCAAGCTCAGCATCTGGGCGGAGGGAGGAAGTGGTTGGAATTTTTCCAGCTGCAGGCCTTTGTAGCCGCGCTGGGGCCCAGCGGCCGAGTTCGAGACACATGTAACGCCATTGAAGAACTGTTTACGAAAAAAGAACAGCCTGAACACCCGGTTTCTCAGTTGTACAACATTCTTAATGAAATTGGGTCGGCAGGCAAACGAGGCTACCAGTTGGCTTGGGAAAGTGAACTGAAACAACGTATTTCACCAGCTGAATGGGAAAAATGCTTTTTGTTCACACATAAATTAGCAGCTACATGTGCCACGCAGGAGAAAAATTTTAAAATCATAACAAGATGGTACCAATTTCCAGCTAAGCTTCATTCAATATTCCCCACGGTATCGGCGATGTGTTGGAGGTGTGGATGGGAGGTTGGCACAATGACGCACATCTGGTGGGAATGTGAAGGAATACAACAGTTCTGGCAGAAAGTTCTCACGAACTACCATCTCATATCTGGGAAAGCAGTTGAGAACTGTCCCAAGATAACACTCCTCTCCATTTTACCTCATTCCATCACATATCATAAGCGAGATATTCTGCGGTTCTGCCTTGCGGCGGCACGCTCCACCATTCCTAGATACTGGAAAACTTCCACAATCCCTCCCATTTCCGAGTGGTATATGGAGATGGCAAATATTTGTAGGATGGAGGAGCTTGCGGCTGAGAGCGCAGACACCAGAGATAAATTTTACAGGACCTGGAACGAGTGGATAATGTTTAGGGATTCACCTGACTTCCATAAGTTATTTAAAAAAAAAAAAAAAAAGGTAGACCTCAGAGGAACCACCACCTCCCACCCCTTTTCCCCCCCCATTTTTTTTTTTTTCCCATCTCCTTTCTTTCTCCCATCCCTTCCACACTCTCACCTACCGCTCTCTTGCTTTTTTCTCCTAATCTTTTCCTCTCTTATACTGTCAAACTCTTTATACATATGGTATTTCCGTCTGATCCTACATCGGCATGTTGTGGACCTGCACATTCACGAATTTGTTGTTTATTGTTTATTGTTCATTACACATATTTCAATGGTCTTGAAAATGCCTAAGATTCGATATGCTACGTATATGTAACTTCAGCAAGTTTCTTTCTTTACATAACTTGTTGTATGACGTTATATGACAATATTGCGTTATTTTGTAACTCTGATAATTTCCAATAAAAATAGATTGAACATAAAACCTTACACATTATTAAAAATCACACCTGTGTTTAATCTTTACCTATATGGAAGGTGGTACTGATTGGTCCCCCCCATTTTTTCCGGATATGTTATGTTTATGATAAATTAAATTCAATGCCTTAGCGGGGGCACTATTGTCCTATCTTTTAGGGTGCCAACCTTCTTATTAGGGTGATTGTAGGCCCCATTTATATCTTTGCATCCTATCTCTATAAATCAGTTCTATCATTGGGCCTCAAGCTACAAATTCTTATTATAATAAGGAATTTTCTCCTTTACAGTTAATATAGTTGTGATTAATCAGGCAGACATCAGGAAAATGGCACAGTTGTCGACGCATGCACAGATTGTGACCTCAGCTCGTCATTGAGCCGAGATCTCAATTATACTAAAGATTTCTGGCACACATAGGAAAAGCATGTCAGTATGATTTGTATTTCAAAGAATATTTTATTTTCATTGTCTGCAAAAGAGGTTAACCAAAAAGCCAACGTTTCGGCTCACATTTGAGCCTTTTTCAAGGCATATATATCCTGAGGCAGGTAAGCATAAGTATAGGTGCTCAGCAGAATACAGGCTTAGAATAGCAAGTACCAGAGGATGAGGGGAGGCAGAGGTGAGTCATAAGAGACCAGGGTAAGTAGATGATAGTGCCTGGAAGGACAGCAGGATGGGTTCAGAAGGAACTATGTCCAGTGGGCTGGCTGTCTGGTGGCAAAGATCTTAATCTGCACATGCTCAGTAAAGAAGCTATGCTTCTTTACTGAGCATGTGTACCGCCCCCGTGTCATCAGTCGGGGCTGCTCATATCCGGGTCCGCGGTGGCTCGAGGGGTCTCCGAACCTGGGGATCGCACGGACACTCGAAGTGAAAAGGGGTTATTTACAGGGGACAAAGTCTATGTTTTGTGACGCCACCCATGGTGTGTGGTAAGATGAGGTACCACCACTGCTGATGGGAGTGCCCGGTGGCGATGGGATGGCAGCTAGGTGTTTAACCCCTCCGTGGGTAGGGGGGATGCCCCAGGACTCGGTGATGATGACGGGGAAGTGCCGTTGGGGAGGTAAGGGGTCACTGAGTACTCACTCCATCCAATAACGCTGACACCGACAACTTGTAAACCAAAGTTCTGAGCACCACTGCAGCAGGGAGGGAGCACGCCTTGTTTGTTAGCCTGTGACCTTTTCCTTGGCATCCTTCTACTGATTGGCCCCTGAAGTGTAACACTAGTCGGGTCCCGCTCACCAGTGTGGCTAACTGGGTGAGCTTGCTCTCAGGGTTCACGCTTGGGATTTTCTGGACTATGTAGTGGGAAAGTCCTATCCCCCTTGTTGCGTTAGTACCCCATTTTGGAGCGGGTGGAGGATGAATCTTGAAGGCTCCGTCCTTGTTGGGTGAATTACCAGGACGCTTGAAGCTACTTCCCGGACTAGGATCCACGTACCCCGTCGTGCTCTGGCCCCTGCCCGAAGATGGCACAAGGCCGCCGGCTGCCCTCCTCAGCAATTCCGTGCCTCTTGTCACGATCCCCTGTGACCGGGGTTCTAGCTCCCACCAGGCCCAGACCAAAGTCTGCTACCTAGTACACGAGGAGCCCAGCTCCTGACCTCTCCACTTGATTGTCACTCCACAACTACTGTCTCCTAACACTCTTGACCTCCCCTTAACCAACCCCCCAAGTGGCTAGCCCTATTCCCCTCAGGCTGCCCACTGGTGTGTCTGGTGGGTGTGGTGCAGAGTGTTCCTAGGGTTTTGATTAGCTTGTTCTTAGCAACACCAAAGGTCAGGGACCCGTAACCAAGAATGAGATGGACATCATGCAGAAGGGCAGATTGCACAATATCCAGTGACGACCTGTTAGGCCAGGGCGTCACACATGCTCTCCCAGAACCTCGACAGTCGTAGTCTCAGGTTCTACAGTTATGCTCATGGCTCGTATTTGTGCTTGTATTCTGATCTAAGGTTCTTGACCCCGGCCCGTTGTTTGACTCCTCTTGTCCGCTCCCTGTTCTTGTCATTTCCTCCTGGCTTCTGACCTCAGACCGTTACCTGACCACATCTCTGTCTGCTCCATGAATCTAATACATACTCTCCTGGAATTCTGACCCTCCACCCGTGTCTTGACTGCGTTTCTGCTTATTCCCTGTGTCCTGTCTTATCCTCCTGTTTCCTGACCCCGGCTTGTCTGGCTACCCTTCCGTCTATACTATCCATAAGTAGTGACTAGCATCACAGCTGATTTCTACAGTGACGGTACCTATTAAATCAGCAGAATAGTGCCTTTATGCTCATGCCTTTACTTTATCATGCCTGATCCTGATATTATCTTTAGCAATATGTGGGGAAAAAATGTCTGATCTGAAACGCGTGACCTGCCGCATTTCACAACGAAAAAGCCAGAAAAGCAATTCTTTCTTCTCAATTAATTTTCATATAAAGTATAGAGCCCAGCAGTAATAAACATAAACCCTTTTAAGCGATTACTGCGACTCGGTCCCTTTGTAATATTACATTTTCCTCTATGATCAGGAATCATCCGGTGTGCTATTCAATAATAGGGGCCTTGATAGGAAGAGCGCCCATACTTTTTGATATCTCTCTTTGGAGAAAAACTGATTAGGTAAAATGGATTTTCGAGATGAAACTACTTCAGAGCATAAAGAGAAGACCCGAACCTCCAGGATTTCCACAATAATAGATAGTGAGCGACTGAGGGATGAATATATATTAAATGTTCCTCTGTTGTGCTTGTGGGAAATGCACTCAAATCCTAATTGACCATACTGTGCCATACATAGAGTGAACTTGTCATTTCATGGAGGTGATTGATATCTTATCTATGCCGACAGCATTTGTCTTCTCCACAAGAAACACAATGACGGTATAGGCTTGAGTCGCCGGCAAAACGTTTGCAGTGAATTACATTGCTAGTCGTACCACGAGGCGCGGCGATCAATACAGAATTCATGCTCTTTCGTTTGTTACACGGCGCTAAATAAATGGCTTGCAGACAAGCCTGTACGGAAGCTGAATCAGAACAAAACCTGAGCCGCACATTTTGTATTGTATCACGTTATAAAGAACAGTCTAGGAACAGGGAGAGGCGCGAGAGAAGG
Organism: Anomaloglossus baeobatrachus; assembly: GCF_048569485.1. NCBI lineage: Eukaryota > Metazoa > Chordata > Amphibia > Anura > Aromobatidae > Anomaloglossus > Anomaloglossus baeobatrachus. The sequence goes on from NC_134359.1 coordinate 243,589,750, forward strand.
GCAGCAGATGCCTCTATTAAGTAGATGTATCACCACAGCTGCTTTGGGGCCCTTTATTGGTGGATTCTAGGCCTCATTATCATTTTTATTGTCTCCAAAATACCTTAGATAAAAAAAATATTGTCATTTTTTATATTTAAACAGTATTGAGCCATGCATTTTTTATAACCATTTTATGTCTATAGCTTAAGAATGTAAATATCAGATGTTGCTGTGAAAAGCAGTGAGGAGCCTAGAGGAGGTTCGCCTTCTTAAAGGAAATGTAATCAATCCTGCAACGATTGTGCACAATTATATTCTATGTGTTAGATATAGAAATACAGATCACACCTTCTTACCAATGTAAAGAAAAATGTTGTAAGCGGTGTTAGAAAGCCATGGACCCCATAGGGGGGAGGGGCGACATGACCAGAGGGAAGGGAGGGAGTGAGGGGTTAATAAAGTTATAATGAGGGGCATTATGGGAAGGTATAGGGGATTGGTGGAGAGAGGATCCCTGTAGGGGAGGGGGGGGGAGTATAAAAGCAATGAGGGAGGGTCTTACCTCCCCTTTTGGACTCCGGACAGCGTCAGATTGAGAGACCCAGGACCAGGACCACAAGGACCAGCATGGCCGACCTCCAGGAGCTGAATCGGCTGATTAGAGCGGCGATGGCGGTGCACGGGGCCCAGGCAGTGCAATCCCACGTCAGGGCTGCCTGTGTGTCCCCGTCGGCACCTGCCCCTTGTTCCCCCCCTCGCCGTGGGCGGCGCTCCAGGCCCCCTGTCCGGTACTCTCCGGGTGCGGGGGGAGCAAGGAGGCCAAGTGAGAGCCCCCCCCGGGACCCTCCGCGGCGGGGCGGGCAGCGGCAGCTCCCTGCGTCCGCTCCGGCCGCCGGGAGGAATCTCCGACGTGGCCGCGACGGCCGAGAAGGGGGCGTGGCCAGCCCGGGGCCTTCTTCCTGTCTCAGGCCTCGGGCTGGAGTGCAGAGCCCAGCGGCGTCTCCCGGCCGGGAGCGAGCCCGGCGATTGAATGAGGCCAGCGGTGGCCTGGATGGAGGCGGGCCCGGCCTGGGGCCTACTTCCGGTCCCAGGCCGCGGGCTCGAGTGACCAGGCCGGCGGCAGCCCGGGGACCGGGCCGAGCCCTGCATGATTCGGAGGCACGGAGAGGGGGCGTGTCCAGCCTGGGGCCTGCTCCGGACGCCGGGCCCCCGGCGGTGGGGCACGTCCCGGCGGCAGCTCTGGATCAGGAGCGTGCCCGGCTGATGGAGGCCAGCAATACCCCCCGGGGACGTTGGGGGGGGCCGGGCGCAGGCAGCCAGCAGGGGGACCGGTGTGGGCAGGCGCCACCCGGATACCTGCACGGCTGCAGAGGAGAGGAGGGACGGTGGGACCCCCGCAGGGCGCGCCAGGTCCCTCAGGACGTCAGCTCTGCGCCCGGCGGACGCGGTCTCCCTCGGGGGGGGGAGGACCCAGCGGGAGGTCTCGGTCGGAGGCCCGGGAGGGCGGGAACCGGCGGTGGGGAGCCCCCTGAGCTCGGGGAGAGGCTCCTCCAGGAAGAGGACTCGGTCGGCGGCGGCCCAGGGGACAGGACGGTCTTGTGGGCTGTCGCCGAAAAGAAAGCAGCGGACGCCCACCGCCAGTGCCCACGCGGCTGCCCAGGAGGGTGGCTGTGGTGGAGGGGACGCATCGGCTGCGTCCTCTGGAGCTGGGACGGTGGAGGACGGCTACAGCGAAGAAGAAGAAGGAGCCCTCAGGTCGGGGGATGAATTCGAGGAGCCGTTGGCGGACGACATCGCAGTATCGAATTCCGTCTCCGCGTCACGGTCGGGTGAGCTAGCCGTGGATTCGGCATTGCTTGCGGCGCGGGGTGCGGGTGCTGGGGAGGTGGCTGCGGGCACGGCAGCGCCAGAGGGGTCAGTTTTACTTAGCCAGTTGCTGGGGCTTTTGCAGGGTTTAGCGCGAGCGCCGGCGGCGGCGACGGCCTGGACAGGGTCGGCGGTGGATGGCGCGGCAGCGGCTAGCGGCGAGAAGGTGCCGGTGGGGGCGGGTGTAGGTAGCGGAGTAGTGGAGACTGCAGGCGAGAAAGCGGGAGAAAAGGAAAAGGAAGATGAGGTGGTGCGGCTGGATGATAGGGCTAAGAGCGAGGTGTATGTGTGCTTTGAGGGACCGCTAGGGGCGCACCTCAAAAAAGAGGTGAGGGAAAAAATTTGGAAAGGGGAGTATGTGGAGATATTTTCCCTGCTACCCCTGGAAAAATTTAACCTAGACAAGGTGAAGCCTAGCGATTCCAAGAAGGAAAAAGAGGAGGAAGAGAAACGCCGTTATAGGCTCATTCCTCGTTCCTTTTCCAATTGGTTGCAGGCGTTCGCCATTTTGGCTAGCGTGGTAGGGGAAAAGGAGCCGGAGCACTGCTCGGCTCTATTCGGCTATCTGGATGCAATCGGGGAGGCGTATCGCACGTACGGGGGCTTGGCATGGCTGCGGTATGATGAGCAGTTTAGGCAGCGGAAGGCGTTGCGGCCCGGCATGCGGTGGGATCATAAGGACATTTCCTTATGGATGCGCTTAATGGCGGCCCCGAGCCAGCCCTTTCGTGGCGGTGCCGGGGGACCGGGCGCCGGGCCCTCGGGGATTCAGAAAAAGGGATTGTGCTGGCAATTTAACGAAGGCCAGTGCAAATTTGGCGCAGCGTGTAGGTTCAAGCATGAGTGCTCCGGCTGCGGGGGGGGACATAGCTTGTCCAAATGCTTTAAAAAAGGGAGAGGCAAGGCTGGGGACGGGTCTGGAAAAAGGGAGGACGCCGGTGAAAATAGAGGCGATGGCGCCGTTTTTAAGTAGGTACCCGGACGGGGCAGCGGCGTCGCTTTTGCGGTTTGGTTTTTTGTACGGTTTTCGGATTCCGTCGGCGGTTGAGGCGTTGCCTCCGGTTTGTCGCAACTTACGGTCGGCGAGGGACCACCCTATGGTTGTGGGTGAGAAGTTGGGTAAAGAGGTTGAGCTGGGCAGGATGGGGGGGCCATTTGAGAGCCCTCCGTGCAGTAATTTGGTGGTGTCCCCGCTGGGGGTGGTGCCAAAGAAGGAGCCGAATAAATTTCGGCTCATTCATCATCTTTCATTTCCGGAGGGGTCGTCTGTGAATGACGGCATTGCGCCGGAATTGTCGGCAGTGTACTACGTCTCGTTTGACAAAGCGTTGGACTTGGTACGGGCGGCAGGACGCGGTGCATTGATGGCAAAGGCGGATGTAGAATCGGCGTTTCGTTTGTTGCCGGTGCATCCGGAGAGTCAGCACCTTTTGGGTTGCTGGTGGAACGGGAAGTTTTATGTTGATCGTTGTTTGCCCATGGGCTGTTCGATTTCTTGTTCATATTTTGAGGCGTTTAGCTCCTTTGTTGAGTGGGTGGTGCGGGACGTGTCCGGCTTGTCGTCCATTATTCATTATTTGGATGATTTTCTGTGTGTTGGTCCGGCGGGTTCCATGGTTTGCGCTGGTTTGTTGTTCGCCTTGCAGAGAGTGGCGGATCGGTTCGGGATCCCTTTGGCGCAGGAAAAAAACGGAGGGGCCGGCGCCGGTTATGCGGTTCCTGGGGATTGAGATTGACTCGCTGGCCATGGAATGTAGGTTGCCAGAAGACAAGATTGTGGATTTGCGGAGTGCGGTTGCAGCAATGCTGGCAGCAAAAAAAAAAAAGTGCGGCTTAAGGTGGTGCAGTCTTTGCTTGGAAAGCTGAATTTTGCATGCAGGATTATGCCGATGGGGCGTGTTTTCGCCAGGAGGTTGGCGGCAGCTACGGCAGGCGTACGGTCATCGGCGCATTTTGTGCGGGTCACGCGGGAGATCAAGGCAGACTTGTTGGTTTGGGACGTCTTTTTGCGACATTTTAACGGCCGCACTTTGTGGTTGAAGAAGGTGGTGCCCAATGATGCTCTGGAACTATATACGGATGCGGCCGGGTCGGCGGGTTTCGGCGCCATTTTTCAGGGTCATTGGTGTGTGGGAAGGTGGCCCGAGGCGTGGCGACAGGGTGGCCTTGTCAAAAATCTGGCCCTGCTCGAGTTGTTTCCAATCGTGGTGGCGGTAGAGTTGTGGGGGTCGCAATTTTCGGGACGTAAGGTGTGCTTCCATTGCGATAATCAGGCAGTTGTACATGCAATCAACAGCTTGTCAGCGACATCGGGACCTGTAGTAGCATATTTGCGGCATTTGGTGCTCAAGTGTTTGCTGTGGAATATTCATGTGGTTGCAAAACATGTGCCGGGGGTGGATAACGGGGTGGCTGACGCTTTATCTCGTTTTCAGTTCCACAGGTTTCGGGAGTTACTGCCGGGGGCGGACGAGGTCGGAGCGGTGTGCCCAGAGGAATTGTGGAGCCTGGTGAGGCAGTGATTGCGGGTTTGATTAGGAATTCGGTGACCGAGGTGACTTGGTGCCGTTATGCTAAGGTGTGGGTTGAGTGGCAGGCAGTGCTGGGTGAGATGTTTGGTAACGGGCGAGCGGATTATTTACTGGCGCTCTTGGCATTGGTGAGTGAGGATTTTAGGGCTGGGAGGTCAGCGTCGGCAGTGGCGATTAGGGTGGCGGCCGTGGCCTTCTGGTTAAAGGTTAGGGGTGAGCAGGACGTGTCAAGGGACTTTCGGGTACGGCAAGCATTGAAAGGTTTTCGGAAAGGGGTGAAGGTGCGGGACACTAGGCGGCCCATTTCATTGGACTTGTTACGGCGTTTGGTGGATGGTTTGCAGGGCATTTGTGTCTCAGCGTATGAGACGGTGTTGTTTAAAACTGCTTTCGTGTTGGCTTTTTTCGGGGCTTTTCGGATAGGAGAATTGGTGAGCCCGTCCAGGGTGATTGGGGGTGGTTTGCTCTTCGAGGATGTGTCGGTAGTGGGACGGAGAGTGGAGTGTCGGCTTCGGCGGTCCAAGACGGACCAGATGGGTCGGGGCAGGTTGGTAGTGTTGTATGCGGTGCAAGGGGATGGCTTGTGCCCGGTGCAGGTGGTGAGTCGGTTTTGTGGTCTGCGGGGCGGTCTTCCGGGCCCGCTGCTACGTCACGAGGACGGGGCTTGGTTGTCTCGTTATCAGTTTGTGGCAGTGCTGAGGAGTTGTTTGCGCTGGGCGGGTGAGCGCCCAGAGGATTATGGGTCCCATTCGTTCAGGATTGGGGCGGCTACCGAGGCTTCTCGTTGGGGTCTTGGAGATGACATGGTGAGACGGATTGGTCGGTGGGAGTCCTCTCGTTTTCGTGGTTATGTGCGCCCGCAGTTATTATCTCATTGAGGGTTCTGATGGGGAGTTGTTTGTTTTCCGTTAGGTTTTGTTGTTCTTTGTTGCAATCTGGAGTGCTGGTGTTGTTGTTAAAATTGTTTCCTTTATTGTAGGAGTGTGTCTGGTCTGGATCCTGGGGCACTCGTTCGTTTTTTGGGGGGCCCGTCGGGCCGACGCTCGCCCGAATGGTCGGCAGTTGGGTCTGGACAGGTCGCTGGCATCGGTCAAGTGGATTGGAGTGCGGGGCATGGAATGGAGCAGGGTCGTGCCGGAATTCGAGTACTATTGTAGGATGGACAGACCCCCGAACGTGTTGGTTTTGCACGTGGGGGGTAATGACCTGGGTTCGCGGGCATCCCGCGATCTGATTCGGGACATTAAGATCGACCTACTGCGGTTATGGGCAAGGTATCCGGGCCTGATAGTGGTGTGGTCAGATATTGTGGCCAGATTATGGTGGAGGGGGGCCCGGTCGGTTGAGAAGATTAATCGCGCCCGGGCACAAGTGAACAGGGTGGTTGCGCGTTTCGTGCGGAGAAACGGCGGCGTGGTGGTGAGGCATGTGGACCTGGAATCGGCGAAGTGGCAGTTTCGGAGAGGTGATGGGGTTCATCTTAATGACATTGGTTCTGATTTATGGGCCCTGGGTTTGCGGGATGGTGTGGAGCAAGCCTTGGGCGTGTGGCGGGTCCAGGCCACGTAAGGTGTCACGTGTCCTGTCCTGTGGCGGGGGTAGGTCTGGTCCAGAAGCGGTTGGAAGGGATTTGTAGCTGGACCGAGAGGCACTGTCTTGGTATGGTGTCTCTGGGTTCCGGGAAATTGCAGGCACGGGGTTCTGCAAAGTTTGGGGGGTATTAATCCGTGGGGTGATTAATACCTCATCTCTGGGTCGGAGTGTTGCGGCCAGGGATATTGGTGTAGAAAAGGGTTTCTGGACCGGGCCTACATAGGGTTTCATGTACCGTTTATTATTATGTGTTACCTATTATTCTGTGTTTGGGGTCGCCCGTTGGACGGCGCCCCCTTTGTGGTTAGTATGTTAATAATAGGTAATAAAGGCTGCTGTGGCCAATTTGTTTAACCAAGTCGCATGCAGTCGGTGTATTATTTTTAGGATAAGTTTTAAGGGGTATAGTAACCATCACGACCGGAGAATCCTTCCTCAGTGGTCAAGAAAGCCATGGACCCCATAGGGGGGAGGGGCGACATGACCAGAGGGAAGGGAGGGAGTGAGGGGTTAATAAAGTTATAATGAGGGGCATTATGGGAAGGTATAGGGGATTGGTGGAGAGAGGATCCCTGTAGGGGAGGGGGGGGGAGTATAAAAGCAATGAGGGAGGGTCTTACCTCCCCTTTTGGACTCCGGACAGCGTCAGATTCCCGCCCACCCTCCCTTTGTGTATTGGTGAGTTGTTTAACTATGTTCCAAAAAAAAAAAAAAAAAAAAAAAAGCAAAAAACAAGAAGACATCAAGGAATTATTATAAAAGGGATGTATTTTGTCGCAGCAGCGGGGGTAGGTCTGGTCCAGAAGCGGTTGGAAGGGATTTGTAGCTGGACCGAGAGGCACTGTCTTGGTATGGTGTCTCTGGGTTCCGGGAAATTGCAGGCACGGGGTTCTGCAAAGTTTGGGGGGTATTAATCCGTGGGGTGATTAATACCTCATCTCTGGGTCGGAGTGTTGCGGCCAGGGATATTGGTGTAGAAAAGGGTTTCTGGACCGGGCCTACATAGGGTTTCATGTACCGTTTATTATTATGTGTTACCTATTATTCTGTGTTTGGGGTCGCCCGTTGGACGGCGCCCCCTTTGTGGTTAGTATGTTAATAATAGGTAATAAAGGCTGCTGTGGCCAATTTGTTTAACCAAGTCGCATGCAGTCGGTGTATTATTTTTAGGATAAGTTTTAAGGGGTATAGTAACCATCACGACCGGAGAATCCTTCCTCAGTGGTCATGCTTCTTCAAAGTGCCCAGTAGTTGTTAGATGCTTACTGGCATATAGCCAGCAAAATGACCAGTGATTGGCTGCAGCAGTCATGTGACCATCTTAAAAAAAAACCAAAAAAAACAAAAACTACATCTTCAAATAGCAAGTGTGAACAGGTACAAACAGCAATAATTACAGAAAAGACAAACAAAAGAATACAGCAGCACTCTGTAAGTGCTAAAACATATACAAACATACAATATATGAAATTTAAAATGTATTAATGCTATATGAGATATGAAAGTACTTAGCACATAAATTGGTCAATTCATGTGAGCCCATCAACCGCAACAAGGTGACTTTTCTTTGATGGGACCCTATACTAGTGTCATGCCTATCCTGGACTAAAAGTCTACAAATATATGGGTAGGTAACAACTGACAATAATTAAAACCACCCTGGGGCTGATGGAAGGCGAACACAGAGTAGGAGGATGTCTATACCTCCCATATATATTGCACAATAAACAAAAAACTGCATCTCCAAATAGAACATAGCAAGTGTGAACAGATACAAGCTGCTGTAATTACAGAAAACACAAACAAAAGAACACAGCAGCACTCTGTAAGCGTTAAGATATATGTAAGCATAGAATATATGACATTTAAAATGCATTAATGCTATATGAAATATGAATGTACTTAGCGTATAAATTGGCCAGTTCATGGGAGCCCATGAACCGTGGCAAGGTGACTTTTCTTTCATTGGTTCCTATACTAGCGTCATACCTCTCCTGGACTAAAAGTCTACAAATATATGGACAGATAGGATCTGACATTAATTAAAATCATCCTGTGGCTGATGGGAGTAGAGCACAGCCAGAGTAGGAGGCTGTCTACACCTCCAATATATACTGCAAAATTAACAAAAAACTGAATCTCCAAATAGAACATAGCAAGTATGAACAGGTGTAATTGTTGCGGCCAGAGCACTGCCAGGAGGTGCTCGGATCCGGGTTCCTTACTGTGGCTCGAGTGGCAGCCGGATCTGGGCTCGTGCAGCTGTCCGTCATCACAACCGTAGAAAGGGTGTATTTGTGACGCCCTGGCCGGGCCAGGTAGTCACAGATAGGACCCCGCATTACACCTTTCACTCACAGGTAACACACAGCCAAACACATACACCTTAGCCACCTCCCTCAGGGCTTGATGGACACACCAGGTGGCGGAACCAGGCGGTTAGAAGACGCCCACCTAGGAGTTCGGATAGCCTGAGGCGGGAAAAGTAAACAGAGCAGTTTTAGAGTTCAAGGAAAGTGGAGGCCAGGCCTGTGACAGGGCCTGAGGCAAACTGACAGGTGCCAGGGTTGGAGCCCTGGTGCCTTTGGCTAGGAGGCAGACGGTGGTCTCGTCTGCAGGAGCCGGGAAGACAGCTCGGTGGAACCGAGGTGGACCGGGACAGGGTTGTAGCCCGCCGGTACCGACCCGGGGAACCGACTCGGAAACCGGAGCACAAAGGGGGGTACTCAGACCCTGAAGCTAGGTCCAGAAACTACTGGGGACTAGTTAATTAACTGATTGAGGCCAGGACTCTAGGTCCTGTCCCACCCAAAGTCCCGACTGAAGACAACAGCCCACCGAGAAGGGATAAAAGGCCACCACCATAGCTCAGAGATCCCACGGGCCAGTGTCTGCGGGCAAGGGCTCCTTAGGCAGGTACCAGCCGGGAGCGGACTCCTGGAGTTGCAAGCACAGGCAGTCCACCGTTCTAAAAAGGTGCAGGAGAAAGACAAAGACCACCAGCCGGGTGGGGGAACCAGAGCGCAGCCGGCTGCGGGCACCGAGCACCATCACTTTGGTTTACCAGAGACTCGTGTGTTTACTAATAGTGAGTACATCAGCACCCTCCGGTCGCCCATCTCCCTGCACCGCCAACCTCCCAATGGGTCCCAGGGCCACCATCCCTGCCCACGGAGGGGTTAACAACTTGCTGCACAACATCTCCCCCGGGTGCCCCGTAACTGCAGCGGTGGTGTCCAATATCACCACACACCGTGGGTGGCATCACAAACTCCTTATGGCCCAGCCCGTACATCTACGTCCTACACCCACCATCCCATCACCTCCCCTTTACATTTGAAGTGACCGCGAGGCCCCCAGGTCCGGAGACCCTCGAGCCACCTACCAGAAGGGCCGGATCTGAGCGGCTCGGCTGCTGCCGAGCACGGGGCGGTACATATTTATAGGGAAAGAGTCTGTCAGTGACGCCACCCGTGGGTTGCGGTGATGGCTGAGGACACTGCCACTGCCTTGGTATGGGACGCCCGGGGCTGATGGAGTGGGGCAGCAAGGTGGAATCCCCTCCACGGGTAGTGGAGGTGTAGTCCTGGGGCTCGGAGGATGGTGCTTGGTAGCAGGGAGCAGTTGTTAAGAATGGACCGGATGGTACCGGTGTACTCACTGTGGTAATGAATCACACAAAGTCCATGTGGTAAACCAAGGCCGGATGCCAGGAACCTCTGGAGGGGTGTGCTTGGTTCCGCACACGGGCTGACGGGGCAGGGGCCCTTCCTCCTGCACTTGTGGTTTCTTGTGTGTTGACTTAACCTGCCTAAAACGGGAGAAATCCGCTCCCTGTATTTTGTGTACAGTGTGAACGTTGCCCGCAAAATCTGACCCTTGGGATCTCTATGGGTTCTGGCGGACACCCTATCCCCTGCATTGGGATTCCGCTTCGCTCTCTGGGCTACTTGTGGGAAAAAATCTGGAACCTTGTCCCCTGCTGGCTAATCAGTAAGGCGCTTGAAGCGGTCCTTGCCCTGACGTCCAGGCACCCCGACTGTGCACAGCCTCCTGACCGGATCCTCGCTGTCGGCACTGGCAGGCTACAACCCTGCCCCGGTCCACTTTAGGTCTCCCGTGACCGGATCTAAGTCGCCTGTGGCCCGGCTCAGCTGTCTGCCACCTAGTCCGTTCAGGTAGTCCGGTGGTCCAGGGGCTCCAACCCCTGTCCACCACTCCTCTCCTCTCACTTCCTCTGTCTAGACTTGACTTGACTGTTGTGTTCCCTCCCCTGACACCTCAGGACCCCTAGGTGGGCGTTCCCATCTGCCTAGTCCCGCCCACTGGTGTGTCTCTATTGTCCATGGGGGTGACTAGCCTTTTGTGGCTGGTGTTGCCTGTGTGTAGTGTGTTGGTGGAATCCCAAGGAGAAGGTGATTCCTGCACCCAGGAGGGGTACAGTCATCTGTGACTACCTGGTTTTGCCAGGGCGTCACATAAGCTGCTATAACTACATGAAACACAAACAAAAGAACACAGCAGCACCGTGTAAGCACTATATGCTAACATAGAATATATGACAATTAAAATGCATTAATGCTACATGAAATATACTTAGAAAAATTAAGGTACTTGGAGCATTAATTGGACAATTCATGTGAGCCCATCAACCACGGCAAGGTGACCTTTCTTTCATGGAACTTTATACTAATATCATGCCTCTCCTGGACTAAAAGTCTACAAATATATGGGCAGATAGGATCTGACTCTGATTAAAACCACCCTGGGGCTGATGGGTGGAAAGCACTGTCAAAATACGAGGCTGTCTATACCTCCAATATATACTGCAAAATAAACAAAAAACTGTGTCTCCAAATACAACAAAGTAAGTGTGAACAGTAGCAAGCTGCTATAACTACAGAACACACAAACAAAAGAATACAGCAGCATTCTGTAACTGCTAAGATATATGCAAACATAGAATGCTTGAAATTTAAAATGCATTAACGCTGTATGAAATACACATAGGAAAATAGAGGTACTTATCGATAAATTGACCAATTTCATATATTCAATTTTTTAATATATTTTAGCGCTTACAGAGTGCTGCTGCATTCTTTTGTTTGTGTTTCATGTAGTTATAGCAGTTTGCACCTGTTCACACTTGAAATGTTCTGTTTGTAGATAGTTTTTTGTTCATTTTTTTTTGCAGTATATATTGGCGGTATAGACAGACACCTATTTTTACTGTGCTCTCCGCCTATCAGTCCCAGGGTAGTTTCAATTAGTGCCAGATCATACCTGCCATATATTGTAGACTTTTTTGGTACAGGAGAAGCATAAAGAAAGGTCACCTTGCCGTGGTTGATGGGCTCACATGAATTGGCCAATTTATGCTCTAAGTACCTTCTTTTTTCTAAGTATATTCTATGTAGCATTAATGCAGTTTAAATTTCATATATTCTGTGTTTGCATATGTCTTGGCACTTAGAGAGTGCTGCTGTACCTTTTTATTTGTGTTTTGGATAGTTATATTAGTTGGCACCTGTTCACATGATATATTTAGGGATGCAATTTTTGGTTTCTCCCATATATATATACACAGCCTTCTATTCTGACTTCTAAGTATATTTTATACAGTATTAAGGCATTTAAAATTTTATATATTCTATGTTTGCATATATCTTAGCACTTAAAGATTGCTGCTGTATTCTTTTGTTTGTTTCAAAGGCCTATTTGGCCATAAAAAAGTTATGGAGTCAGCAGATTTGGGCACTATTGAAATAGGAGGGGCCAGTAGAGAGGAAATGTGCAGAATACACCAGGCAGTGACTGAACCCGTGACGGCCCACACCTATGACGAAACGTCTCCCGGTAGCGGGGCTGTTAGTGCGGGCACCGGGCAGGTTCAAAACGCTATGATCTGCAGATTAAGCCCAATTCCGAAATATAATTGTGTTTTCTCACATGACAAGTCCCTTTTAAAGGTGGTCAGCCACTTTTGATAATCATTACCACAAAAACAGGAGGACAGTCTAACCTTTTTTTGGGGGGGAGGGTGGAGGGGAGATATTTACCATTGAGGGGGGTGTAAAAATCTGCCCATAGAGAGACAATGGGCTAAAATAGAAAATAATCTGTTGCTCCAGCACTGGTCCTCCCTACCATTCACTGTATATGTCGCGGGCGGGGAGGGGACGCTGCGCTCACCACGCTCGGGTCCGGCGCTGCTGCTACTCGGTGGCTCGAGCGGTGGGCCGGATCCGGGGACTCGAGCGGCGCTCCTCGCCCGTGAGTGAAAAGGCGAATGGTTTTGGGGATTTATTGTCCGTGACGCCACCCACAGTTGTGGTGAGGTTGTGACACCACCGCTGCTCTGGACGGGGATCCCGGGAGCGATGACAGGGAGCAGCTTGGATGTGGTTCTTCCCCTCCGTGGTAGGGGGATTGGTTGTCCCGGGGCCCGGTGAGGGAGGGAAGGCAGGCGGGTTACGGGACCTGGTGAGGTGCAGGGTCGCGGGGGCAGCGCGGTGCCGCACGGCACGGTGGTACTCACTCAGCCAATGAAGAATGCAAAGTCTCCGGTAAAGCAAACGGCTGGATGGACGGGTCCCACAGATGGCTGCGGTGGTTCTTCTCCTGGTAGGTTGATGGTGACTGCCTTTCCCTGCACCTGTGTTATGTTCTCGGTTCTGGTGGCTTCCCACCGGTAACCCGCTCCCCAGCTTGGATGGAGGCTGAGGGAGCCCCTTTTGCCCACAGGCTCTGGCCCTGGGAACTGTAGCCTTGGCGGTAACTGTATTTCTCTTCACGGTTTGAGCGGTTGCCTTCAATCGGGTCTTGACTGCTGGGAAACCCCGGAGGTTCCCTTCGCTGACAGATTTGACTGGTTTTACGGCGACTCCAAGCCTGGTCGGGGTCCGTAGGCCCTGCCGAATGGTGCTGGCTTCTCTTCACTTCCCGATCCGGTACCGGCGGGCCACTGCCCGTCCCCGGTCCTTACAGTTCACGTCAATCAGCCCCTCCTGCAGACGGTCACCACCGTCTGCCAACCTTGCTGTATGTGCCCAGGCCACGCACCCGGACACGGTCAGTCTCCTCCACTACCACTTCAGTCCTCCTCTCCTCAAAGTGCTCTCTCCACTCTCCTAACTGTTCTGCCCTTCCTTTCCCGCCTCCAGGACTGTGAACTCCTCGGCGGGTGGGGCCAACCGCCTGGCTCCACCCCCTGGTGTAGACATCAGCCCCTGGAGGGAGGCAACAAGGATTTTTGTTTGACCTAGATGTGCCTAGCCGGGGTGTGGGGTGTGTTGTTGTAGTACCTGTGACGTCCTGGCTTGTCCAGGGCGCCACATATACTGCAGAGAAGAGAAGTGCTGTTCACTACAAGTGACTGCTGCAGCCAATGTTTATTTTCTGCAGTGATTGTCTGCAGCAGTCACATCATTGAAATGTTTGCTTTAACATCACATATCAATTCAATTAAATATAACTAAGATGCATTACTAGACCCAGACTATGGACAATTGTGACACTGATTCTGGAAAGAAAAAAGCAGATCTCTTTCCCTAATCCAAGAAATGCCTTTAAGTGACAATTATCCTTGAAGCTGTAATGTATGCTGTGTGTATTGGAGTTCTGTTGCTGACAACTTAATGAATGCCATGGATGTCCCTGACTCTGCCTTGTGATGGTACTTTTCCACCTGCTTTGACATCTATTTCTTTATGTGAACTGTGCCTGAACCGACTACCAGTAAATCACTTCCCTGCCCCTTAAACCTGTCACCAGATTTGATACCCATAAACTGCCACCAACAGAGACCTCTTATATCCTGTACAGCATTCTAGAATACTGTATATAAGTGCCCAGACTGATCTGTATAAGTAAAAAACAGTTTTTATTATACCGCAGTCCAGTCCAATGATCATCTCTTGTCTTGATCTGGCGTCTTTTCTCTTCCTTCCATCGCTGTCCTCCTTCCCAGCTCTGTGTGGATGACGCATCTTACATCATCCATACAGTGTCCTCCATTGCACTCCTGCGCACGCGCATGTCTCTTCGCCCTGCTGAGGGCAGATCAAAACATTGTAGTGCACATGTGACGGCGCTCTTTGACTTGTCCCCGCACCTGCACATTACAGTGCTTTGCTCTGCCCTCAGGAGGGCAGAGATGAGTGTGCAGGAGCGCAAAGGAGGACTCTGTGTGGCTGACGTAGGATGCGTCATCCACACGGTGCAAGAAGGAGGACGGTGATTGCACGATGATAGGAGGTGCTGGACCGAGACCTGCGATGCCCATTTGTATGAAGAACTATGTGGGCCCCATTATTCTGTATGAATGACTATGTGGGGGCCATTATTCTGTATGGAGTACTATGTGGGCCCCATTATTCTGTAAGAAAGACTATGGGGGGCCCATTATTCTATAAGGAGGGCTATGTGGGGTCAAATTATTCTGTATAGACTGCTATATGGGGCCCATTATTCTGTATGGGGGCTATGTGGGGCCCATTATTCTGTATGGAGAGCTATGTGGGGCACATTATTTTGTATGGAGGACCATATGGAGCCCATTATTCTGTATGGAGACCTAAGTGGGGTCCATTATTCTATATGGGAGCTATGTGGGGCCTATTATTCTGTATGAAGGGCTATGTGGGGCCCATTATTCTGTATGGAGGGCTATGTGGGGCACATTATTCTGTATGGAGGACTATGTGGGGCCCATTATTCTTTATGGAGACCTATGTGGGGTCCATTATTCTATATGGGGGCTATGTGGGGCCTATTATTCTGTATGAAGGGCTATGTGGGGCCCATTATTCTGTATGGAGGGCTATGTGGGGCCCATTATTCTGTATGGGCGGCTATGTGGGGGACATTATTCTGTATAGAGGACTATGTGGGGCACATTATTCTGTTTAGAAAACTATGTGGGGCCCAGTTTTCTGCATGGAGGGCTATGTGGGGCACATTATTCTGTATGAAGGGCTATGTGGAGTACATTATTCTGTATGGAGGGCTATGTGGGTCCATTATTCTGAATGGAGGACTATGTGGGTCTATTATTCTGTATGGAGGACTATGTGGGCCCAGCCGCTAGGTTGGCCTTCGACTTTACCATGTCTTTCATTTTGGCCCTCTGTGTAGTTGAGTTTGATATCCCTGTCCAAAAATAAAGACTTGCATAAAATGCACATGCCCTGACCTTCCACATGGCTACTATATAGTATGAACTCTGCTCATCATCTCTCAAAGACTGTCAAGAAGTTGTGTGCTGAGAAACCGGCAGAAAAGTCCATATTCTTGGATGGAAATATTAAAGAGTAGCACAGGCAAAGGTACCACCATATGGAAGAGTTTAATTACGATGCAATAGACAAGGGTGCAGAAACAAGGTAACAGTTTTATTATCGGACAGGAGATAAAGATGCAATTCAATGGTAAAGTCTTGTATGGTAACAATAAAGGTAACAAACTCTTGCAGGTTCTAGCTGGGCCACACCAACACCATGGTGTGCCAAGCATTACAACCATAAATGCACCAGAAAAGTTTGATATACAGGATAAGTTAAAAACTACTCTACAATCACAACTAACTGGCCTCTGCTATTCAGATCAAGAAGCTACCGCACTGTGGCTGCCGAGGCCTACGCTAAACCCTATTGGATGAGTACATTGCTAAAAACTCACTGTACCGCTATGGAGGACTAAGTCTGCTGCCAGGAGCTTGATACTGCAGCTTTCGGGTGGCTCATCGGTGGACACTCTCCTTCCAAGTCATGGGGAACATCTCATTGTTTATGGACCCAGGTGCTTGTCTTCTCCAGATAGCATCTCTTCTCGTCTTCAAAATCGCTGACCTCAGGAACTTCCCAATCTGGTACTGGCTCGATGGACACCAGGGCTCTGTCACGGTCTGGCTCGCAGCCTCTCTCGCATCCCAGTACCGTGCCTGTCTCCCAACCGACATTCTTGGATAGTCTTTAAGATACTCTCCTCTCACTCACTCAGGTGACCTGACTTCTCCTGTTCCCACCCTAAGCGCGTCTCCCACTCTTTTTTAGCTTCCTGCACTTTTTGGGTAGGATTAGTCCACCTGCACAGATCAGAGTGGAGCACAGACTCTGCCGGCTAGTCCACAAAACACAGAAGACAGGCGTGTCATGATTCTGATTAGCGGTGTTCTGCTGTCCTACAGAACCTATACTAGTTCTCATATTTTCCTCCGATGAACTCGTTGTTCTCGGTCTAGTCCTGTGCAGTTTGGGAGGGGCCTGTTCTTTGGAGCCTTGTTCCAGTTGATTGCTTTTCATTATCTGGGAGCTATTTCACCCAGAATGCCACCAGTGATAGTTCCTGTTTAGCAGTGCATGTCTCTGGTTCCTGTAAGTGACTGATCCGATTTTGTCCCTCTACCTAGTTTCTCATACCCCATCCTATCTCCTCCCCTACTCTTATTTAACTCACTGCCTCCCTGACCTTCAGGTTGTTTCCTGACCTCAGCTCCACTCTGTCCCATGTACCCAACGTGTCCTCTTGGCTACCGACCTTGGCTCGTACCCCAACCCGGCTCCACTCTCTTCTTGGTACTTGACGCGAATTCCTGGTTAACAGACCCTTGGCTTGCACATTGACTTAGACTTCTCTCTCCCTCTGTTACTGACGTGATCTCCTGGCTACTGATACCTGGCTTGTTCAACTACCCCACAGATCTCCTCCACTAGTGTAGCTAGCGACTCCTAGGAGGGGTTTAGCGTCTCATTACACCTGGGTGTTTGACATCACAGGGGGACCACTTTCTCTTAAAGTCATAGTGTGCTAACCATTAGTAGGGGTGACCCAACCACAGATCCACTCCTCAGTTTACCCTGAGAGCAATCCATTTTCTCAGGCTAAAATGTGTCCATTGGTTTATAGAAGCCAATGATATTTCTCAAACAAAATCACTTTGTGTGTTCTGTAGCGCCCCTGAATACATCAGGGTGCTACAGGGAACTGCATCCTGTCACCCAGGGTGCAGGGCCTACCCCCCATGGTTCCAGGTTCCCAACAATGGTATCACTAACATCCGCAATACAAATCCCAACCACACCTCACACCATGACCTGTACAGACACACCAGTGGGTTGGTCAAGTTGGAGCACGGCCGCCCACCTAGGGGTCAGGCAGACTAGTGGGAGGGGAGACAAGGAGTCAAGTAGTAGCCCTCAAAGAGTGAGGAGCTGGGGAGTTGGAGCTCCCAGGGAGGCAACAGGTTGGGTCGCAGACGGTGGTCCGGGTCCACAGGAGTCGGGGACCGGTATCAGGAACACTGAACAGGAGTGGAACGGACGCAGTCTAGGTGGACTGTCGGCACCAAAAAGCCCAATTACGTTACCGGTACCGAGCACGGCGGGGTACAGGACTCTAGATCAGGGAAGAGCTTCAGGCGCCTTAATAATTAACCTGTGGAGGATAGTCTCTTTATGAACTTTGCCCAAGAGCTCAGAGATGGAAGGCATCAGCACAACGCGGGGGATAGGGTTCTCCAAAGCACACAACCCACTTAATATCTCAAGTGCCAGCCATCAAGAGCACAGCTGCTATACACATGAGTAGCGGGGCCCCGAAAGCTTCAAGCCGAGGGGCCACAAAGGTCAATCAATTTCTGCATGAAGGCAGGGCTCCGGACTTACAAAAGTGACACCGGTGGGAGCGGGACCTGGACGGGCCCCCCCCCACCCCCCGCAGAATCTGCAGTACCTAGAGACTTTGCTTTACCATCTGTGTGAGTGTCTGCTTATTCCACATAATCCAGCACCAAGACTACCGCAGTGAGTAACTTGACCCCTGCACCCTGCTTTCCCAAGGCTAAGCCGCAACCCGCTCACTATCCCCCCCTCCACTGCGGAGGGACTGACACCTTGCTGCCACCACACCATCAGCCCCGGTACTCCTATCGGCAGCGGCGGTACTCACGAACATTTATCCCCTGTAAATACCCCCCCTTTACATTTGAGTGGCCGCAAGCCCCCTAGTCCGGAGACCCTCGAGCCACAGGAACCTCGAATCCAAGCAGTTCGACTGCTGCAGGGGCGGCACAGTTCTAATATTTTGACTTTTTAATGCTTCATTCATGGCTTATATTTATGTATCCATCTATGTCCTCCTATGTGTCCATCAACAAAAATAAAAAAAGAAATGTTGTATAAAGCATCAATTCTTACAATAAGTGTGCATAAATCATATTGTGGAAATTAAGGTCTAACAACAATAACATGGAAGGAAGCCATTCATGGATCGACAGCGTAAATAACAGGTAAATTATATCAATATGCAACAGCTATAACTTCAGGGAAAAGAAAAGCGTATTGCCAAACAGAATGAAGACTTTACAATCAAAACAGAAAGCTTTTAGTGGAATATGAATTAATTTATTATTCACAGTGCAGCCTACCAAGATATCTAGAAGATTTATGGCACTAATCTTCAGAAACATGCAGCTGGTGGCTGGGTGCTTGCCCACCTAGGCCACAGGCGGCCAAAACAAAACCCTGCGCACAGAAGGCTAATACATGATGTATCCAAAGCATTCACTTTTATGGGATCTCTAATGATGAACATCAATAGTAGCACGCTGGTCCCTGCGCTATATAAGCAGCAATTACAATTCTGTGCTATTACTTATGAGCAGGAGAACATTGGAAAACCCCGGCGTGTGCTGTACCAGTACAAAGAGGGCTGCATCTTATCATACACGCCGTTGCCTTGTTGGCAGGCATCCACACAGTCTTATGGCCGGCTTTTCAGCTTTTATGTGTAATGTAAAGCTTAGGGCCCAAGAAGGAATCAAACACATTGAAGACTACAATATAATTATGACACTGCCATAAAAGGGAGAAGTAATTATGTACAGATTCGTGGAAAATTTTGTTACCCCACCTGAGAGTAGCATGATGTAGGGGTAAAGACCCTGATTCCAGCGATCTGTCACCTACTTGGTTACTAAAATAAATGTTTTATCTGCTGCAGATTTAGCAGTTCTCTGAATGATGAGCTCTGTATAACCCAACCCACACCACTGATTGGAAGTTTGTTTTCTACACTGTGCATAGGCAGAAAGCTGTCAATAAGTGGTGGAGTTATGTAGATTTCAGTAAGTCCCTCTTCACATGTCAGTGTTTCCGGTACATTTGCTGTCCGTTTCCGCACGTACCGGAGACACGGATACATGTAGACCCATTAAATTCAATGGGTTTGGTCACATGTCCGTGTTTTCACATGGACCGTATGTCCGTGTGGAGCCCACATGTGTCCGTGTGCTACACACGGCGACATGTCCATTTCTGTCAGGCAGCACAGATGTCATACAGACCATTCACTAATGTAATCCATGTGACATCAGTGTGACACGTGAGGACAACCAAGTCACAGAAAAAAGAAGATTTTAATACTTACCTGTCTCTGGCGCTGCTGTGTCTGGCACTGCTGCTGCTTCTAGGTCCCGCTCATTATGCCTCATGAATATTCACTGCACTGACTGTGGACCCTAAAGCAAGTGTGACAGCAGTGCCGGAGACAGGTAAGTATACAAGTTCTTGACACACACAATGGAGAACCCGAGCATTTTTCTGGGAAATCTTCAAGAAAAATGCAGAGAAAGCTGAGGGCATATTAGTAACACTCTTATTTTTAAGAGCATCGTGTGGGGATGTCCTGCAGAAGATCAGAGAAGAATTAATCTAGAGAGAAAGCTGTGGATGGGAATCTAGAATCTAAGTCATCATGGTATCTGGACAAGATGGAGACGAAAAGAAGGAAACAACTCAATCAGATAAGATGTTTGTAAGGTGCCTGGATGTAAATGTTTATGTATTGATACGGACTATTTCTCATCAGTACTGTGGTTCCTGCATGATTTGCAGTTTGATAATAACTGTTAACAACAGTACCAAACATCTACAGTATTTAGCATTGTTAAGGACATATGGAGAGATGTAGATTCATCATGAGATACAAATGTATATGGCACTGACTTGACATTACAATTGATTACTGTACTAAGCTTGGTGATGTATTCTGATAGTAGTCCTGGTAACACATACATCCACCAATGATGTTACAGGTTATTTACTGATGGTGGTTCTTGTGATGTATTCGTGTACTGATTGAGGTTCTGGTAGCGCATTAATATAATGATGGTGGTTCTGGTCTCCTGTTCATATCCTGATGGTGGTTCTAGGTACCTATTTATTGACTGATTATATTTATGCTTCGGGCACTGTATTAGTATATTATTGATGGCTGTAGTATTCTATTTATGCATTGATAATGATTTTGGTTTCATATACATGTACTGATGATGGTTTTGGTGATAACTATAGCACCAAAACCATCATCAATACATGAATACATCACCACAGCCATCAGTAGTGCATGAATAAAGCACCAGAAGAACCATCACAGAATGAATACATCATTACAAGCACCATCAGTACAGGAATATGACACAAAAACCACCATCAGTAAATGAAAAAGTCACCAGAACTACTATCGGTACAGTAATATGATACCATAATCGCAATCAGTACAGAAATACAGCAACAGAACCACCATCAGTTTTGTTGCAAACCGTATTTCTTGCATGAAGGACCTAAAAACCATATATGTATCCCTTCATCTATAACAGGTTCTTTTCTAATTTCCCTAATTTCCATTAGGGTATCCACCAAATGCTGGACACCTGAATTAAAACCATTTGATTTCCATTATAGTTAAGTTATATTAATTTCCATGATTGACCTTGGTTCTGACATTGTAATATAGGATATCAGGGATGGAGATTGCTATTTGCCCCTTCTATAGTGTAAATGTTTCCCAACAAATGAATTATTCTATTTATAACTTTGAAAATGCACTTCTTGTTGAGTCTCATGCCTAAAGTACATCTCTTGTTTACTTTTTGGGGGGTTTTTTTGGTGAAAAAGGTAGCAATTCTACCCATCAGAGAAGGAGGGTGTAACCCTTGCTGGTGTTGAGGCAGCAAGTGGGAGTTGACACACTAGACTACAGGGGGGACCCAGGCTTACCCTGACATCTTAGGGGCTTAACTGTCTACTGGGTATATGCTAGAGCCTACGAAGGTTGAGCATGGGCTTGGCTGCTGGTACATGCCAAGTGCCACTCCAAGAGCATTGTATAGGACTGTGGCAGCTGACTCCCAGGGCAGGGATGGGCTCAGGTACGGACAGTAAGAGTTTCTATTGCAGGCAGATGCAAGCGGAATGGGTGATGCAGACTGTACAGCTGAGGCAGGTCAGTAGTTACGGAGGGTATCGTAGGTACAGACAGGTATTGGAACGCACAGGGACAGGTAATGAGAAGAGGATACAGGGACCTGACAATTACCTAGCAAGCGGAAACCTACTAACTGACCATGTTGTGCAGGCACCTCCCCAAAGCTGGAGGATGCCTTAAGTACCTAATGTCTCTCAGCATATGGCTGAGAGGCATTTCTGCGTAATTGCATGCTGACCCTTTAAGAGGGAAGGAGCACGTGCCTCCTAAGCACACTCTCGGGGGACCTGTGTGACGTGCACAGGATCTAAAAAGAGGAGGCAGCTGGGGAGCACATGGGTGGCCAAGGAGAGGGAAGGAGGTGCTCAGTCCGGCTACGGCGGTGAGTATGTCAGCATCCCTCTTGCAGAGGAGAGACAGGACAGCACAGTGATGCCAGCATTACAGAGGAGGGTGCGTTTTAGCTTAGTCACTGACCCATTCCTTTACTCTAGAACTTAAGGTTCATCTGGTAGGAGTCTGCACCATCGGGTTTGTCTGCCTAGGGAAGCAAAATACCTTGTCCTGGTCCTGGAAGCCGGGAATGTCGGGAAGTAGGAGGACATTTTCAGGCTCCCATCAAGCAGCTCTAGATTGCTGACATGGCCGACGGACCGCACCCTGTGAATCGGTTTGCACTAACTCCAATAATCATCATACCTCAGCCATTTGCAAATAAATGGTTTATTGCCATTTGTCAATGAAAAAAACCCTCTAAAGCCTGTCAAAATCTGAGCAAAGCAAATTCTTTTCAGAGCCCAACATAGATAGGAGACTTAGTTGTGTGACATAACTCTCTAAAACGTGCCATGGTGGGCGCATCCATTTACATACTAATCATTCAACACAAAGTGAGACGTTCACTCATACATATTTATGTGGTGAAAAATACATCAACATATGTTAAATTACTTTTTGCTCTTTGTAAAGATTGATGATGATTTTTTGGATTTGACTCTCATTGAGTCACTCTGGCATTTGTTATCAGCATAAGACACAGAAAAGCTGATTGTGAGCCTGACAATATGTATAGCGCAGCTCAGGGATCCGCGGCCCATATGCTTGTTTATGCTGAAACTCTGCAGTGTAAATGGTTTCAGGAAAACAATTGTAAATGAGCCAAGTGATTACTTATTACATGGAAATGTGCGTCTTGTATGGCACGTGCCCGTGAGGAAGAAACATCCAAGAAAGGGTGCAACTAATCAGATTACTGCTTGTATTTACTAATCTACTCTGGGAAAAAACGCAAGAATTAGATTAGTTGCTTTGGCAACTCCTCCACTTTTTGCCCACAAATCAGATTGGTTGCTATGGCAACACCTCCGACTTTTTGTCTAGTTTTCTATGTAAAGACTCTTGGGAATTTTTTAGAAGTTTTCTACTAACTAGTTAACTACATTAAAGTTTTCAGGTTTATCACCAAAGTTTCCAGCCACTCTAGCTGACTGCGAATATGTGAATCCCGACGTCTCACTGTGAGGATTTTCCAGTGACAGCCGTAAGATCAAGTGGTCATGTGACCACAAGTATGCAATAGGTATACACCCAGCTAAATTCTGAATAGATATGTGCGGCCTCAGTCAATTCAATTTGTTGGGCAAGGCCATGCAAGTCTAGTTGGAACGGGGTTATAAGTATGCATATCGCCTACTTTAGGTCACATGATCACTCGGTCTCGCCGCAGCCACAGCACATGTTGCGTGTGATGTCAGGATTCACAAGGATTCCACTTTATGAGGGCCACACACTGTATGAGTTCACCCATAGTATTCTCTACAATTATAAGGGCCCCCCCAACGGAAACCCCCACAAAGAGTAAAGATTTTTCACAATAACCTCCACACTGAAGAGGTCCTCCATACTTTATGATGCACCCACAGTCGCACTAAAAGTTTAAGTCAAAATAAAAAATGTCATATACTCACCTAATCCAGGATACAGATGTGTCCGCCAGTAAAGCGTGGGTGGACCAATGCATCTGTGGTTGTACATGGAGATCATATCCCGCTGTTCTACAGCAAAGCAGGAAGCCGATACCGCTAAGAGTGGTAGTAACTGCGGGTGGGTTCCTCTGAGTGAGGGGCCCGGGGCAACCACTCCCTATGCCCTTCTGACCTCCCTATAGCTACACTACTGGTTGTCAGGAAAAGAATCAGGTGGTTCTCCTACATGTTCCTATACATATAGGAAGTAGAGAGTATTCCTTACTTGGCGATTTGTCTAAATTCATATATCAATTCCATAAATCCTATACATGCATGTATTAGCAATTTTTTATTATAATGAATCTGGTATCTGTAATCATGCATTTTTCATCACTTATTTTTATGTTCCTATAGGTATTGTATTCCCAATAAAATAACAATTCTGGAGCATCATTTTGTACGCCTCTACATGGTGCTGGCTCTCTGTTAAGCGAGGATTACACGCTACGAAATAGTTAATGAATTATCGTCGGGGTCACGTTGTTTGTGACGCACATCCGGCGTCATTAACGATATCTCAGTGTGTAAAACTTAAGAGCGATCTGAAACGATCGCAAAAGAGGGCAAAATCGTTTGCCGCGGAGAGGTCGTCCTGAAATAAAAAATCATTTTCTGCTTTTTAGCGATGTTGTTCGTCGTTCCTGCAGCAGCACACATCGCTGTGTGTGACACCGCAGGAGCGACTAACATCTCCTTACCTGCCTCCACCGACAATGCGGAAGGAAGGAGGTGGGTGGGATTTTTACGTCTCGCTCATCTCCAACCCTCCGCTTCTATTGGACGGCTGCCGTGTGACGTCGCTATGACGCCGCATGACCCGCCCCCTTAGAAAGGAGGCGGTTCGCCCGCCAGAGCGACGTTGCAGAGCAGGTATGTGCGTGTGACGCTGCCGTAGCGATAATGTTCGCTACGGCAGCGATCACCACATATCGGCCGCATGACGGGGGCGGGTATTATCGCGCTCGACATCGCTAGCAATTGCTAGCGATGTCGCAGCGTGTAAAGCCCGCTTTACTCTTTTTGGATATGTATGAATAAATTGACACCTGGGCATTACCATTCCATACAACATGACTTTAAACACTTATTAATACTAAAATTTAAAGGCTAAATCCTAAATTTCTTTATTTTACTCATGTGTGTTCATAAAATTGAAGATCATGATGAGTTGGATGACTTCTTGTTTTTCCAAGAAGTGGAAGAGTTTATCCTCATATACAACTGTATCTCAAATAATTAGAATATAATCAAAAAGTTAATTTATTTTAGTAATTCAATACAAAAAGGGAAACACATATATTATATAGAGTCATTACACACAGAGTGATCTATTTCAAGTGTTTATTTCTGTTACTGTATGAAAACCCAAAAGTCATTATCTCAGAAAAATAGGATAATTACCCCAAAATGCCTGCAAAGGTTTCCTAAGTATTTAAAATGGTCCCTTAGCCTGGTTCAGTAGGCTACACAATCATGGAGAAGACTGCTGACTTAACAGATGTCCACAAGGCAGTCATTGACACACTCCACAAGTAGGGTGAGTCACAAAAGGTCATTGCTAAAGAAGCTGGCTGTTCACAGAGTGCTGTATCCAAGCATATTAATGGAAAGTTCAGTGGATGGAAAAAGTGTGGTAGAAAAAGGTGCATAAGCAACCGGGATAACCGCAGCCTTGATAGGATTGTTAAGCAAAGGACATTCAATATGACTCTATATTTTGTATTGAATTACTGAAATAAATTAACTTTCAATGATATTCTAATTTATTGAGATGCACCTGAATGGATGGAAATACATATTCTACGTACTATGTTTTTTCTTTTTCCTTCCACACTTATTTTATAATTGCCTGTAGCTTCCATTACTTATAACAATGGAGAAAAAGACATGGATCGCACATCCCAAAAATACATTGATCTAAAAGCCGCTAGGCAAAAATTTAAATAGAACGTGAGGTTCTTAGTTACCATTCTGATCAGACTGTATTAAGCCCACTGCCACGTCACGGCGAACCTCTAGAGTGGGTCCCTATCCTAAACCTTTGTGGTGTGGCACTGTGCACCAACCACTACTGCAGCGACAAAGCACCAGCAGGGCAGGCGACCCGGTGCCTCACAGCACCCATGCTGCAAGGCAAAGCCCTTGTTACGGTTGCTGTGGCCCTGGAGACTATGTTCGGATTTCTTGCTACTGCACATGTGCAAGTGCTGGAGACTAAGTCCTATCTTGGAGCCATTGCACATGTGCGGGTGACATCATCACTGACATGAGGTCACATGTCTCTGACACCTTCTAAGCTGATTGGCCGCTGGTCATGTGCTTGTGACACGTGGTTACATGTCTCTGACACCTTCTATGCCGATTGGTCGCTGGTCATGTGCTTGTGACGCTTTGCTCGGTGATAGGCCAGCGTGGCGTCATTGCTTTCGTTCTGGCAGTGGATTGGCTCTGGTGTCCTCCATCTTGGATGAGGCACAGAGTCTATATAAGACCCTGACGCACGCCGCCCGGCGCTCAGTCCTCTTGGTTCATGCATGAGAGTAGACGCTCTGTGCACGTCCCTCTAGGCATCTCTCTGTCTATGCTAGGTGAGCGCTACTGGCAGGGTAGCGTTCTTATACCTTACAGCTTCGGCTGCGGTCCGTATCCTCGCACCTTATTGGAGCGGACATAGGCAGGTGCCTGAAGCACATGGTCTGGCTGGGCCTTGTGGGTCTACTCGTAGGTGGACGTTGCCGCTAGGGTAACGTTCCTTATACTGCGTCTGGCAGTTGTTCATATCCTCGCACACTAGGGGAGCGAACATAGGTAGGAGCTTTGTGCGGCTTGTGCTGCTGTCCATCTCTTTTGCACCACTAGTGGAGCGGACCTAGGCAGGTGCCATATCTAGTGGTTCGTGTCCTCGCACACTAGTGGACCGAACGCAGGTAGGAGTTTTGTACGGCTTATGCTGCTGCCCGTCTCCTGGCACCGCTAGAGGAACGGACCTAGGTAGGTGCCATTTCACACTCACTGTCTTGTCTCTGTGACCTTTAACAGAGACCATACCACACACCCTCCAAGTAAGGGAGGAATTGCTTTATTTCCTAACTATATTCCTCTGTGAGTTTAACAGAGGTATTGCACTCTGCACTTGTGCTACGACTATTTACAGCAGCACACTTATATACTTTTCCTCACACTTTAACATATCCTCTGCCATACACTGCAGCAGAGACTTTGCACGGTGGACCCTGACTGTCTGATATCCCTTTGGTTTTCATAATCAGGCAGCCCCCGTAACATTAGGACTGAGCCAAGGGTCTGGCAGTTATGGCAGAATATCAGCAGTTACACCGTTACATACAAGTACTTGAGTCACGGCTCAAGACTATAGAGGATAAACCTCAGACCATGGTGACATCTGCACATGATCCTCAACTTGCTCTGCCAAACAGATATTCTGGAGATGCCAGATCATGTCGTGGTTTCATTAGTCAGTGTCAGATACACCTAGAGGTCAACTCTTCTCGCTTCTCTACGGAGAGGTCCAGAGTAGGCTTTATCATCTCCTTACTTCAGGACAAAGCCTTAGAATGGGCGACTCCCCTATGGGAGCGCTCTGATGTGGTTACTCTGAGACATCAAGACTTTCTTGATGCTCTTAAAGCGGTATTCATGGGTCCGCAGGTTACCCATGATGCGGCCCTGAGACTGTTAGATCTATCTCAGGGTTCGTTATCCACTAGTTCTTATGCCATTGCTTTTAGAACTCTGGTGGCAAAACTAGATTGGCCAGAGAAGGTTTTGATTCCTATCTTCTGGAGAGGGTTGGCAGGCTATGTCAAGGATGCCCTTGCTACTCGTGAGGTCCCTGCTTCTCTGGAGGACTTGATCACAGTAGCAACGAGGATCGACGTACGCCATAGGGAACGTAGACTCGAGGTCTCTTCCTCACGCCCTAAGCATTGGGCTATTCCAGTTGTTGAGGGTCAACCACCATCTTCCTCAGCATCTGAAACATCTCCCACTCCTATGGAGTTAGGTCATATGTCCTCCAGACTACGCAAGTCTGGTCCTCCTATATGTTACGTATGTCGTCAGGCTGGGCACTATGCCAACAAGTGTCCTAGCCGTCAGGGAAACTCCCAGGCCTAGTAACCATTAGAGGGGGGTTACTAGAGACGCCTTCCGCACCCTCTAAGTGTAGTATCCCAGGTCAGCTCTCATTCTCTAAGAATACATGGCCTATTATGGCTTTTGTGGATTCCGGAGCTGACGGGACTTTTGTGTCTTCAGGATTTGTAAAGAGACACAATATTCCCTCTATCATGTTAGAGGCGCCTATTCCTGTCCGTGTTGTTAATGGGACTATGTTGCCTGACTCCATTACATTGAGGACAGTTCCCTTGCGCCTTTCCCTGTCTCAGGGTCACATAGAGGAGATTTCTTTTCTTGTTTTGCCTGAGGGTATAGACGACGTACTTCTGGGTCTCCCATGGCTTCAGACTCATGCTCCTCTAATTGACTGGGAGTCCGACAGCATTATTAGTTGGGGTTCGAAATGTCAATCCCGATGTCTTCCCTTACCACCTAAGGTCGTTGCAGTTGCATCAACTGATTTCTCTCCCATACCTACACCCTATTTGGATTTCGCTGACGTGTTCTCCAAACAGGGTGCTGAGGTTCTTCCACCCCATAGGCCGTATGACTGCGCCATAGACCTTATCCCAGGTTCGGTTCCACCTAAGGGCAGGGTTTACCCTCTGTCAATATCTGAGTCGGAGGCCATGTCGACCTATATAAGAGAGAGTTTAGAGAAGGGGTTCATTCGTAAGTCTGTCTCTCCCGCGGGAGCTGGGTTTTTCTTTGTTCGGAAGAAAGAGGGTGATTTGCGTCCCTGCATAGATTACAGGGGTTTCAACGCAATCACAATAAAGAACAACTACCCGTTATCTTTAATTTCGGAGCTCTTTGACAGACTGAGGGGAGCTCAGGTTTTTACGAAGTTGGATCTGCGGGGTGCGTATAACTTGGTACGAATTCGAGAGGGTGACGAATGGAAGACCGCTTTTAACACCCGAGACGGTCACTATGAATATCTCGTCATGCCTTTTGGTTTATGTAATGCACCCGCAGTATTTCAGGACTTTGTAAACGATGTGTTCAGGGATTTACTGTTATCCTCCGTCGTGGTGTATCTGGACGACATCCTGATTTTTTCTCCTGATCTGGAGACTCATCGTCAGGATGTCGTTCGTGTCCTTTCCCGTTTAAGGGAGCACTCATTGTTTGCTAAACTCGAAAAGTGTGTATTCGAGCAGTCATCCTTGCCTTTTTTGGGCTACATTATCTCACAAGAGGGTCTGGCTATGGATCCTGCGAAGCTCTCTGCTGTCCTGGAATGGTCCGAACCTCATTCCTTGAAGGCGGTGCAACGCTTCTTAGGATTCATAAATTATTACCGGTAGTTCATACCCCATTTCTCCACTTTGGTGGCCCCTTTGGTGGCCTTGACTAAGAAAGGTGCTAATCCAAAAGTCTGGTCTACTGAGACATCCCAGGCTTTTGAGGCAGTAAAAAGACACTTTTCAACTGCTCCCGTTCTTCAAAGACCCGATAAGAATAAGCCCTTCGTCTTGGAGGTTGATGCCTCTTCAGTGGGTGCTGGTGCGGTCTTGTATCAAAAGAACGGTGTAGGTAGAAAAAGGCCGTGTTTCTTCTTTGCTAAAATCTTTTCACCGGCAGAGAGAAACTATACCATTGGGGATAGGGAACTGCTCGCCCTGAGATTAGCCTTGGAGGAGTGGCGTCAATTGCTAGAAGGAGCGAAAAATCCTTTCCAGGTCTATACAGACCACAAGAATCTGACGTACTTACAAACCGCTCAGCGTCTGAATCCTCGCCAAGCCCACTGGTCCTTGTTTTTCTCCCGCTTTCACTTCTCCATCAACTATCTGTCTGGGAGTAAGAATAACAAGGCAGACGCCCTGTCTCGCTCTATGGTTTCTACCCAGTGTGAGGTAACGTGGTCGGCTGCGCGGCAGAAGACACGGGATCCAGGCGCCAATGGTCACAGCACATAGTTTATTGCAAAAAACCAAATCCAAAACAGCACACAACACGTATTCCAGAATATCCTCCTCCAGAACCAACAAGCCAGATTCCAGAAATAGCTCACATGTGCTTCTTCGGCAGAAGCTTAGGGAGTTGTGTTCACTCCCTCACACTAGGGCCCCACACCCCGGTTCCTGTTTCCTTTTAACCCTCCTTTCAGCCTGCAGGGAAACAGCAATAAACCCTAGAGTGGAGTTGCTTTCTATACATGGAGGGAGCACAACCGGGGCGAGACGTACCGGCCGTCATAGACAACCCCGGGCACTCCGTTCCTTGGCGGACCTCATTCAGACCAGTGGAGAGTGATCAGTCACCAAGCGAAACTGCCGTCCCAGCAGGTAATAGCGTAGGGATTCCAAGGCCCACTTGATCGCCAGGCACTCCTTCTCCACTACGCTATAATTCCGCTCGGGAGGGGTGAGCTTCCTACTTAAGAAGGTGACGGGGTGTTCCTCCCCCTGAACCACCTGAGACAGCACTGCGCCCAGGCCGACCTCAGAGGCGTCAGTCTGTACTGTGAACTCCTTCCGGAAATCAGGGTTGACCAGAACGGGCTGTCTGCACAGGACCCCCTTCAGGGCCCGGAAGGAGTCCTCGGCCTGCGGAGTCCAGCACACCATGATGGACTTCCTCCCTTTGAGAAGGTCCGTCAAGGGGGCTGATAGTCCCGCAAAATTTTTAACAAACCTCCTGTAGTACCCCACGATACCCAGGAAGGCCCTAACCTGCTTCGTGGTCAGGGGTCTAGGCCACTTCTGGATCGCCTCAACTTTGTTAATTTGGGGCTTATCACTCCTTGTCCTATTACGTAGCCCAAGTAGCGGGCCTCCGTGAGCCCCAACGCACATATCTTGGGATTGGCTGTCAATCCGGCTGTTCGGAGCGCGTTCACCACCGCTTGTACCTGTTCCAAGTGGGTCTGCCACTTGGAGCTGTAAATAATGATGTCGTCAAGATACGCTGATGCATACGCCTGGTGGGGTTCCAGCACCAAGTCCATCAACCTCTGGAAAGTGGCCGGAGCGCCATGTAACCCAAAAGGCAAGACAACATAGTGGAAAAGACCCTCTGGCATAACAAAAGCGGTTTTCTCCTTGGCGGACTCCGTCAGTGGCACCTGCCAGTACCCCTTGGTCAGGTCGAGCGTGGTGAAATATCGCGCCTGTCCCAGCCTATCAATCAGCTCATCCACCCGGGGCATGGGGTAGAGATCGAACTTGGATATTTCGTTCAATCTCCTAAAGTCATTGCAGAACCTTAAGGAGCCATCGGGTTTTGGTATTAGGATAATGGGACTAGCCCATTCACTTCAGGATTTTTCGATGACCCCCAGGCGTAGCATTGTCTTCACTTCCTCTGATATGGCTTGTCTTCGAGCCTCCGGCACCCGGTATGGCTTCAGGCGTACCTTCAGGTGAGGCTCGGTGACAATGTCATGTCGTATCAGACTGGTCCTACCAGGCAGTTCGGAGAAGACATCGGGGTTCTGCTGAACCAGCCTTCTGGCTTCTCACCTCTGTTGCTTGGTGAGGGCTTCTCCAATCCTTACTTCCGGTTCGTCCTCTTCAGAGGTCGCTGGAGCCGGATTTGAACGACCCGAAGAGGAGAGAGATGGGGGAAAATCAACCATCAGGCTTTCCCGTTCCTGCCAAGGTTTTAACAGGTTGACATGATATATTTGTTCAGGTTTCCGCCTACCGGGCTGCAATACCTTATAGTTGACCGCCCCGATTCTTTCCTTTATCTCGTAGGGGCCTTGTCACTGAGCCAGGAATTTACTCTCTGCCGTGGGGACCAACACCAACACCCGATCCCCGGGGTTAAAGGTCCGCACGGTGGCTTGTCTATTGTAGCGGCCGCTCTGCGTGGCCTGAGCCTCCTGTAAATGCTCCTTCACAATTGGCATGACCGCGCTTATGCGGTTCTGCATTCCTAAAATGTGTTCAATCACACTTTTATGGGGGGTGGACTCCTGCTCCCATGTTTCCTTTGCCAGGTCCAACAATCCCCGGGGATGTCGCCCGTATAACAACTCAAAAGGCGAAAACCCCATGGATGCCTGTGGCACCTCTCGGATGACAAACATCAAATAGGGAAGCATCATATCTCAGTCTTTCCCGTCTTTGGAAATCACCCTTTTTAGCATGGTTTTCAGGGTTTTATTGAATCGCTCCACTAAACCGTCCGTTTGAGGATGATACACAGACGTACGCAACTGCTTGATCTGGAGTAGCCGGCATAGCTCTTTGGTCACTTTAGACATGAATGGGGTCCCCTGATCCGTAAGGATCTCCTTGGGCAACCCCACCCGGAAGAACACAGCAAACAACTCTCGAGCTATAAGCTTCGCTGCAGTATGTCTGAGAGGTATTGCCTCTGGATACCGGGTGGCATAGTCGACGATCACTAGGATGTGTTGGTGCCCTCGAGCGGACTTTACGAGGGGCCCCACCAGATCCACCCCTATCCGTTCAAAAGGGACTTCTATAATGGGTAACGGTACCAACGGACTGCGAAAGTGGGCCAGGGGTGCGGTAAGCTGACACTCCGGGCAGGTTTCGCAGAACCGTTTTACCTCCCCAAAGACCCCGGGCCAATAGAACCTTTGCAATATTCGCTCCTGCGTTTTCTTGGCCCCTAGGTGGCCACTCATCAGGTGTTTATGAGCCAAGTCGAGGACCCGCTGGTGATACGGCTGGGGCACCACCAACTGCTCTACTACCATGCCCCGTATTTCATCTACCTGGTAGAGCAAGTCCTGCTTAAGAGCGAAATGGGGGTACCTTACCTGGGCACCGGGCACCTGTGCCACCCCGTCAACCACTATCACCCGTCCCCGGGCATGTATTAATGTAGGGTCCTGTAGTTGGGCTGTCCCAAACGTATCCGGGGACGCCTCCAACTCCGGGATGGGCTCGACCATCTCAGCCTCTCCTGCCAATACCTCTAGGGCTGACCTATCGAGTTCACATTCTGTCCCTATCATGGGGAGCCCTACGGCAGGCGTCCCGGATTCGGGATTGTCGGGCTCAGGTCCCGGACTGTCCAATACCTGAGGGGACTTAGAAGGTCCCTTTCATAGAGTCCAAAACTACGGCAGATCCCTTCCTAGGATCATGTCGTAGGGAAGAGTGTTCATAAGTCCCACCTCATGTTGCACCTGACCACAGGGTGCTGTGATGGTGACAACCCCCGTGGGATAGTCTCGGCGGTCCCCATGTATGCAAACCACCCCCACTGTACGTCCTGTGGCCTTTACTTCAGCCATTATGGTTGATCGCACAAGGGTCACTAAGCTTCCGGAATCCAACAAGCCTGTAACCGGACATCCATTCACCTGTATTTGGCACAAGTGGGGCTCAGTCTCCGGGGAGACAAGGTCCGCGGTACACACCGCCTGAGCATACATTGAACCCCGCCGGGTAACCCCACAATCCATGGGCTCCGTGGTAAGTGGACACTGGGCTTCCATATGTCCCACCCGCTGGCACCGCCAACATCTAATAGGGAAGGAAACCCCCTTGACGAGTTGTCATTTAGGATACATAGCCTTCCGGACCTCAGGGACGGCGGGCGGGCCGGCCTCAGACGGGACGGTAGCGGACTCCCGCACCGGTGTCAGCGGTGGGTCCTTGGCCCGAAGCTTGGAGGGGCCGGACCGACGGGCGGCACGCAAAGTCTCAGTGTCCCGTATCAAGTCCTGCGTAGCCACATGCCGCTCCACCAGGCACACTAATTGGTCCAGGGTACTTGGGTCGCCCTGTCCTACCCACCGTTGAATGGTGACGGGTAAAGTGCGCGCAAAGCGATCAACCACTACCCTCTCCATCATTTGCGCAGGGTTTAGAGTGTCAGGCTGCAACCACTTCTTTACCAGATGCAACAAGTCATAGGCCTGGGAGCGTACGGGTTTGACTTCCTCATAGAACCACTGATTTACCCGCTGAGCCCGTACATAAGTATTCACCCCCAACCGAGCAAGAATTTCGGCTTTCAGGGTCTCATATTCTATGGCGTCCTCGGTACAGAGGTCCAGGTACGCTTTTTGGGGCTCCCCCGTCAGATAGGGCGACAATACCTCAGCCCACTGGGGGGTCGGCAGCTTCTCCCGCTCGGCCACCCGCTCGAACACAGCCAGGAACGCTTCCACATCATCCCCCGGTGTCATCTTTTGCAACGCTTGTCTCACCGCCTTCCGTACGCTGCCGTCATCACCCGGTCCCGGGGTTGCTGCTGCCGGTCCGGCACAGATCGACTTGGTCAGGAGAACCATCTGTTCTTGGTGCCTTTGCTCCTGCAATTGCAAGGAGTGCTGGTGCTGTTGCTGCTGATGATCCAACGACCGGAGCAGGTGTGCATTGATCTGTTGTTGCTGTGCATTAGCCTGAGCCAGCTGCTTTAGTATGTCCTCCATGTCGCCGCCGGGTTTGGCCTGTAGTGTAGCCGCTCGAATCCAGGACATGCGCTACTGGGTCACCAGGGATGGATGCTACACCTCACCGGGCTGACATGCCCGCGTTCTCCACTATCTGTGAGGTAACGTGGTCGGCTGCGCGGCAGAAGACACGGGATCCAGGCGCCAATGGTCACAGCACACAGTTTATTGCACAAAACCAAATCCAAAACAGCACACAACATGTATTCCGGAATATCCTCCTCCAGAACCAACAAGCCAGATTCCAGAAATGGCTCACATGTGCTTCTTCGGCGGAAGCTTAGGGAGTTGTGTTCACTCCCTCACACTAGGGCCCCACACCCCGGTTCCTGTTTCCTTTTAACCCTCCTTTCAGCCTGCAGGGAAACAGCAATAAACCCTGGAGTGGAGTTGCTTTCTATACATGGAGGGAAAAAAAACAAAGAGAAAAATTGCATGAAAAATACCCTGACTATATATAAATAAATTGCAAGTGCTTAATAACAGGGTACTTAGTGTATACATTTTTGCAAAAAGGTAAAAAGCTGTCTCACCTCGTCAAGGTGTACCCATCTGAGACAGTCCCTAACCTACTGAAGTTAAAAACATTATCAATACCTGACTTGTGTCATGTCAAACTCCAATATGAACGGTGGCAAGTGGTCAGCTGTGTCCCAGATTAAATACACAGTGAAGTGAGACGCAATTAGTTGTTCAGTCTCAGTATTAGGAGGGCTGCGCCCCCAACTTGCAAAAAAGCAAGATAACATACAAAAAACACAAAAAACCTGAGCTGAAACAATGTTCAGTAAACATGCAACATTAAGCATGTGAATTGCAGCCTTAAGACTAGAAAAAAAACAAAGAGAAAATTGCATGAAAAATACCCTGACTATAAATAAATAAATTGCAAGTGCTTAATAACAGGGTACTTAGTGTATACATTTTTGCAAAAAGGTAAAAAGCTATACATGGAGGGAGCACGACTGGGGCGAGACATACCGGCCATCATAGACAACCCCGGTCACGGTCTCACACCAGGAAGAGATTGACGAACCTTGTCTTATCCTTCCCTCCAGGGTTTTTCATACGCTCTCCCCTGTGACGTTAGACCAAATCTCACCGGGCAAGACCTTTGTTCCACCTGATCGACAGAATGATATACTGTCGTGGGCCCACACCTCAAAGGTGGGTGGGCATTTTGGTATTAGACGGCCACGAGAGTTACTCGAGAGGTGGTATTGGTGGCCACACTTAGCCAGCCACGTCAAGAGATATGTCAGTTCCTGCTACTCGTGTGCTCGCAACCGTCCATTACGGCAGAGACCGGCTGGGCTCTTGCATCCTTTACCAGTGCCAGATAGACCATGGGAGGTGGTAGGCATGGACTTTGTGGGTGATCTTCCGTGTTCACAGGGACATAGATTTGTGTGGGTCATTACGGACCATTTCTCCCGGATGGTTCATCTCGTACCATTATCGAGAATCCCATCTTCCATGGTACTAGCCAAACTATTCCTCAAGCATGTCTTTAGGCTTCACGGGATGCCAGATCGTATAATTTGTGATAGAGGCCCACAATTTGCTTCCCGTTTCTGGCGAGATCTTTGTAGCCTTCTGCAAATTGAGTTGAATCTCTCTTCGGCATACCATCCGGAGACCAATGGTTTGGTTGAGCGTACCAATCAATCCATGATTATATACCTTCGACACTTTGTTGCCGAGAACCACGATAATTGGTCCCCCCTCCTACCCTGGGCAGAATTTGCTCTTAACAATTCGCTGGCTGAGGCCACTGGGCAGACACCGTTCGTACTCAATAATGGGCAACACCCTAGAGTACCAGTACCGTTTCCCGCTGCTGCACCTCCTCCTCTTGTGGCCGATTGGGCAACTAATGCCAGAGAGGTTTGGGATCGGACTCAAGAGTCGATCCAAGCAGCTAAGGACCGTATGAAGACGGTGTCCGATCGGTTTCGTCGCCCGGCTCCTGTCTTTTCTCCGGGGGACTTTGTGTGGCTCTCTGCAAAACACGTGAAACTTAGAGTGAGCTCTGTCAAATTTGCTCCTCGCTTCCTGGGTCCTTATGAGGTTCTTCGACAGGTAAATCCTGTAGTCTACCAATTGAAGTCACCCGTCCATCTTAGGATCCATGACAAATTCCATGTCTCGCTGCTAAAGCCGGCTATTTTACCTCACGCTCGTGAAGTGCACTCCCCTGCCTCTGATTCCTCTCAATCTAGCTATGAGGTACGACCATAGTTGGTTCTAAGATGGTTCGAGGGCGCAGGTTCTTCTTCATAGATTGGGAGGGCTACGGCCTGGAACATCGCTCTTGGGAGCCTGAGGAGGCTGTCCATGCTCCCGACTTAGTTGCCGATTACCTGCGTCGCCGGGAGGGGGGCCCTTGAGGGGGAGGTACTGTTACGGTTGCTGTGGCCCTGGAGACTATGTTCGGATTTCTTGCTACTGCACATGTGCGAGCACTGGAGACTATGTTCGGATTTCTTGCTACTGCACATGTGCAAGCGCTGGAGACTAAGTCCTATCTTGAAGTCATTGCACATGTGCGGGTGACATCATCGCTGACACGAGGTCACATGTCTCTGACACCTTCTAAGCTGATTGGCCGCTGGTCATGTGCTTGTGACACGTGGTCACATGTCTCTGACACCTTCTATGCCGATTGGTTGCTGGTCATGTGCTTGTGACGCTTTGCTCGGTGATAGGCCCGCGTGATGTCATTGCTGTCATTCTGGCAGTGGATTGGCTCTGGTGTCCTCCATCTTGGATGAGGCACAGAGTCTATATAAGACCCTGACGCACGCCGCCCGGCGCTCAGTCCTCTTGGTTCATGCATGAGAGTAGACGCTCTGTGCACGTCCCTCTAGGCATCTCTCTGTCTATGCTAGGTGAGCGCTACCGGCAGGGTAGCGTTCTTATACCTTACAGCTTCGGCTGTGGACCGTATCCTCGCACCTTATTGGAGCGGACATAGGCAGGTGCCTGAAGCACATGGTCTGGCTGGGCCTTGTGGGTCTACTCGTAGGTGGACGTTGCCGCTAGGGTAACGTTCCTTATACTGCGTCTGGCAGTTGTTCGTATCCTCGCACACTAGGGGAGCGAACAGAGGTAGGAGCTTTGTGCGGCTTGTGCTGCTGTCCGTCTCTTTTGCACCACTAGTGGAGCGGACCTAGGCAGGTGCCGTATCTAGTGGTTCGTGTCCTCGCACACTAGTGGACCGAACGCAGGTAGGAGTTTTGTGCGGCTTACACTGCTGCCCGTCTCCTGGCAACGCTAGAGGAACGGACCTAGGTAGGTGCCATTTCACACTCACTGACTTGTCTCTGTGACCTTTAACAGAGACCATACCACACACCCTCCAAGTAAGGGAGGAATTGCTTTATTTCCTAACTATATTCCTCTGTGAGTTTAACAGAGGTATTGCACTCTGCACTTGTGCTACGACTATTTACAGCGGCACACTTATATACTTTTCCTCACACTTTAACATATCCTCTGCCATACAGCAGAGACTTTGCACGGTGGACCCTGATTGTCTGATATCCCTTTGGTTTTCATAATCAGGCAGCCCCCAAGGCTCCAGGCCGCACTGCCCCACTGTCACGACACCACCACAACAGCGGCCACTACACAGCACCAACACACAGTGAGAGGAGCTGCGCACTTACCTCCCACTGGCTCCCATAAGTAAACTGGGAGCAAAAAAGGCTGACCCCTCTTGCAGTCTCCTGCTGATTAAAAACACCTGTGCCAAATGGGGGGGAGTGCAGATCCAAGCAAAAAAAGAGGGGGATAGAATGTAATATAATATAACAATGGAGAAAAAGACATGGATCGCACATCCCAAAAATACATTGATCTAAAAGCCGCTAGGCAAAAATTTCACTTATGGGAGCCAGTGGGAGGTGAGTGCGCAGCTCTTCTCACTGTGTGTTGGTGTTATGTAGTGGCCGCTGTTGTGTTGGTGTCTGACAGTGGGGCAGTGCGGCCTGGAGCCTTGGGGGCTTTGCCTTGCAGCATGGGTGCTGTGAGGCACCGGGTCGCCTGCCCTGCTGGTGCTTTGTCGCTGCAGCAGTGGTTGGTGCACAGTGCCGCACCACAAAGGTTTAGGATAGGGACCCACTCTAGAGGTTCGCCGTGACGTGGCAGTGGGCTTAATACAGTCTGATCAGAATGGTAACTAAGAACC
Organism: Anomaloglossus baeobatrachus; assembly: GCF_048569485.1. Lineage (NCBI taxonomy): Eukaryota > Metazoa > Chordata > Amphibia > Anura > Aromobatidae > Anomaloglossus > Anomaloglossus baeobatrachus. The sequence continues at coordinate 243,627,736 of NC_134359.1, forward strand.
TCACGTTCTATTTAAATTTTTGCCTAGCGGCTTTTAGATCAATGTATTTTTGGGATGTGCGATCCATGTCTTTTTTTCCATTGTTATACTTCCATTACTTATATCTATTATCTAGTCTGAAAGGCTGAAGTAGATGGCAACCACCATATTGATTGTGAATAATATAGACTTTATCTACGAGCGATTTTCACTCTCTTCCATATACCAACTGTTGTAAGAAAGAAAAACAATTTCTACTAATTCTTTCTAGTGTTATACACTTTGTAGATTCCAAAATATGAGTTAGCCAATACAGTTGCATGACAATGGATTACAGGGGTGAATACACAAGGTAAAAATCCTACCACACAAGTGTGTACATTGTAAATGGATGAGGTTAAAGGGACACGACATCCGTCATCTGCTCGCAGACTTACCAGATGCAGGTGTTAATTAAAATATGAACAAGGGACCGCAGCTTTACTAACGAAAAAAACATGGACTGTGATGTGCTGCACTCATTTCCTATGATAAGTTTATAAGAGAGAGGGTTTCAAAGCGGGTTTAGATGTTATGATGTTTTATTCACACAATGGATAATGCAACAAGCGAGGAATATGAAACGAGTGTTTGATGTCGGTGAACAGATTATGATGCATTAGCATTATTGAAGAGAGCGTATGGTGTAACCCAAGAATTGGAGGGACATTGCCCCAGATTTCATAATCTTCTGGCCTCACTCATCATTATTGTCCTACAGCTTGGAATTCCATGTTATGGTGTATAATTTGCAAAGTATTCAAAATGCTGGGAAATAGGCATAAAAATCTTCTGACTTTTGCTATTCCTACAGTACCAGTCTGGGAGTTTGGCAACAGTTCGAGAGCCAAAAGCCAAAATCCATCGTTCTAAATAAAATACAAAGAAAAAAAAATCTGGCACTACCAACACACCCAGCTGCAAGGTGCAAAAATAGGATCAAACAACAGCTATCCAGAGTATAAAAGCCATGAATCGGCTGATACTTGTAAAAGATCATGAAAAATCAGAGGAGATTAGGAGAAGCGGCACCCACCATAGGCAAATGTCAATAAAATGCACTATTTCAGCCACAGGATTGCAGATAGAGACAACAATGAAATGAGCAACAGATGTTTCGATTGAGTACACGCTTCTTCTGGGTCACACCCAAACAAAAAATATCCAGATTAGGTAAAAAATGTCATGCTGTGCTCAGCTTGATAAAAGATTATAAAAAGTCAATAAGAGCAAAAGAAGCAGCACTCACCTGTCATGATCCAAGTCTGTATTGGCCACTGTGGTTTGATTATTTCATCCAGCTCCGGCCTGGTCATGTCAGGGGTTAACTCCTCCCTGCCTCACTCTGGTTTCCAGGACACTATATCCTGGTGCTGCACCTCCGGTTCAGTGCCAGTGATAGTTTATGCTCTGCAGCATGTGTTACTGGCTCTGTTGAGTTACCTGATTTGTCCTGCCTACCAGATACTTTGTTCTGACCCATACTCTCCTCGTTTGTCCATCTGTCCCTGTGCATGACTACCTGCTCCTGTCTACTGTGTACCCTTCCCTGCCTGTCTTATCCCGGTCCTGACCTGTTTATCCTCCTCCCTTGTTTGTACTTGGACTTCCCAGCATCTGACCTGTATCCTCATTCCTTACTTCGACTCCATCTTTCCCCTCTGTTGCATACATGACTTTACGGCTTCCGATCCTCGGCTATCACCTGACCACGATTTGATTACCCCTGTGCTATTGACGAGACCTCCAGCTGCTGACCTGGTTTACTGACTACTCTATTGCCCTCTGGTGGCTTGCATGCTAACTGCACTCTGAAACTACACTGTTTGTAGCATCAGTGTCTCCCTTAGTAGAATGTGACATCACCATTGGCAGTTTCAGTAAAATGCACTTTATTTCGATCACAGGATTGCAGATAGAGACAACAGTGAAATGAGCAACAGATGTTTCACATGAGTACACACTTCTTCTGGATCACACCCAAACAAAAAATATTCAGATTAGATAAAAAATGTCGTGCTGTGCTCAGCTTGATAAAAGATCATAAAAAGACAGAGGAGACCAAGAGAAGCTGCACTCACCATTGGATATTTCAGTAAAATGCACTTTATTTCGGCCACAAGATTGCAGATAGAGAAAACAGTGAAATGAGCAACAGATTTTTCGTATGAGTACACGCTTCATCTGGATCACACCCAAACAAAAAATATCCAGATTAGATTAAAAAAAAACTGTAATGCTGTGCTCAGCTGAATAAACGATGATAAAAAGTAAGAGGAGAGCAAGATAAGCGGCATGCACCATTGGCAATTTCAGTAAAATGTACTTTATTTCCAAGGGATTGGAGATAGAGACAACAGTGAAATGAGATACACGTTTCGCATGAGTACATGCTTTTTCTGGGTCACACCAAAACAAAAATATCCTGATTATAATAGCCATGTCTTGTTGTGATCAGCTTGATAAAAGATCATAAAAAGTCAGAGGAGATCAAGAGAAGTGGCACTCACCACCGGCAATTTCAGAAGAATATATGTATTAATCTTCTTCTTCTGTCAGCCTCTCTCTTTATTGAATTGACAATGTTGGGCTACTATTGCCCTTGGCCTGACATCTTCTCTCTTGAGTAAAAAGGGTAGCGTGTTGACATGAGCTATAGGGAAAAAGGACTCTCAGCTGTGCTCTTAGGCCTACCATTATCCCTTGAGTTTTGGAGATCGTATTACCCAGACTGGCTATAAAACATTTCTGTGTATGTAAAGAAGCATATTCACTTTAAAATGAATCTCCAAGACCAAAAGGGGTTTTCCCGCTAACAAATTTCATTTTAAAATTAATTTTAATCAATAGATCTTGGAATAATAATAATTTCCACAATTGGATGTGTTTAAAAAAAATGTTCCTGTGCTGAGATAATGTTATATATGTGTCCCTGCTGTGTACTGTGTAATGGCCGTGTCTGATCATACTACTGGTTGTTTGGAAAAGTGAAAGATATGTAGAGAAAAGTTTCTGGATTAGCTCAACCCTTTTTTCATAGTGACAGGAAACATAATTCAGGGGTAGTCATATCAAATTTATTGGTCCCAAATGACAACGCGTTTCAAGGTTTAAGCCTGTTCAACATATAAGAGGTCTAGTACAAATTGCCAAAGTGTTTGGTTTGTGTTAAGGACCTACTCTTGGGTTTAAAAACTCTAATGGAGACAAAGGATAGAGTAAACTCCAGGAATTATCTGTCACGGGTGTGTCGCGGGTGATAAACAGTCATGTAGTTTCTGGCAATAGAAGGTCACAGTGTTTGGCTGTGCAAAATGCTCCTGCTTTCAGTATTCATTGGTGTAGGTAGCTTTCCTGATGGATTTTCAGCGCTCCCCCATTTAGACTCAGCAGGAGCTCGCCTTCCACTCAGCTTCTGATCATCATTACTCTCTTGGTGGACTGGTGCTGGTGATATTATTCAGTTCATTTTAGCACTGGTTGCAAGCAGGTGACTTGCTCTCATTTGTAGTATCGTTGCTGAAGCTTTGCTGAACTCCTGCCAACTACTACCAAATCTTGAATTGCAGCATTACCCTAGGTAACTAGTCACATAATACAGTTGAAAAACAAACTAAAAGATAAAGTTCTACCAAGAGATGGGAAAGGGAAGGGATGTGGATAATCCTTCATTATCCTAAGTATAATTTAAAGAAAATCAATCTGGCCTAAAGGGCAAAGCTTTTCTTCATCGTGAGAAGTGGTCATCAGATTGGATCAACTTTCAAATGAGAATTCTTTTACATAAGCAGAAAGTATCTATTTTTTCCTGAAGCCATTGATTGTTCCTTGTGTGACCAGCTTATTCGGTTCTGAGGGCTTTTTCATAGTTTCACAGTTCTTATGATAAAGAAAGCTTGTTGTCACCTACGGAAATTGAACATTTTTTTTCTCTAGTCAGAAGATGTGCCCTTTGATTTTGAGGAAAGAATTAAAGGGGTGGTTCACTACTTAGCTTTCTAAGCCACATTGAGATAATGTTCAGAAACAAGGCTTCTCTCAAATAACTTGTTTTGCCAATAGTACCTGTGAGCGGCACTATAGCAGTCCACTCATCTCCATCGCTTGACCCCCAGGCTCCGTGACCTCAGGGATCCGGAGATGTCATGTTAACTTCCAGTTGACCTGACATCACCACGGCCGGCCTAGTCTTCCTGAGTCACTGGCTGTAGGCGGTGTTTCACCACTCATCACAACCCAGCATCGCTCCTGCTTGCGGCACTATGTAGTGAAGGAGAGATCAGGCAGATGCTGGTCTGTGATGAGCGATGAAACACCGCCCACAGCTCAGTCACTCATGGGAACTGGGGGCGCCTCGGAGGTGTCAGGTCAACTGGAAGTTGACATGACATCACCGGACATCAGAAGTCATGGATTTTCAGGGGTCACGCGATGGGGATGAGCGGACCGCAATAGCGTCACTCACAGACACTATCGGAAACACAAGGTATTTGAGGGAAGCCTTATATCTCAACATTATATTGATGTAGCCAGTAATGCTAACTAGTAAACCACCCCTTTAAATTGAAACATATTAACACCCTATTTGATGTACTTTCAGGTCATCCTTTAGATATCACTTTTCAAGACTAATAAAATATTTTCTCATAAGTAAGATGATCATTGCTGATTGAATAAAGATCAACTGCAGTAGGAGACAAAATCCCATGGACAAAAATGATGCTGGGGAAAAAAAAGAATCCTCCTTTAAACCTAGAAAGTCCCTTTAAGGGCTAATGAACACAGCCGTTTAAATTGCCCAAGTGCTATCTGTGGTTTTGATGGCTAGCACTCGCACCAATATTATTTTATGGGTCTGTGCACCTTTCCAATCTTTTCCCCAGAACGAATGGTCAAAGCAAAAAAATCAGTGATGTTCACTTTTGACCAAAATTGGCAATGCAAGTCTATGGGACAGTGGAAAACATTGGACAGAACTAGGATGATATCCAAGTGTGGTCTTATTTTCATGGACTGACTGAATGGAGAAGGTGGAGAAAACTTTTTTGCTACTGTCCACCTTGAAGAAAAACAGATTCCACTTGGATCAGAGTCTGATTACCGGAATTAGACCATTTTTCTTTGATGGAGAAAACACATTCACGCGACCCTTCCCTCAAAGTTGATTTTAATGCTAAACATGTGAAAAAGCATAAATATTGACTGACTGAATGGAGAAGGTGGAGAAACTATATTTTTCTCTCCACCTCAAAAACAGATCTCACTCGGATCAGAGTCTGATTAGCATAATTGGACCATATTTCTCGGATGGAGAGAACACAGTTGCGTGACCCTTCCCTCAAAGTCATTTGATTTTATTGCTAAATGTGGGAAAAAAGCATAAATATGTCAGAAACAAAAAATTCTAAAATATTTTATACTTTCAACATGGCTGAATGTGACAGAAGGATATAGTAAGTGTCTCCAGGAACGTTTGGTTCTTACACGTCCTCGTTATTTAGGCAAGTGAATCTAACTTCGTATTTCTCTGAAAGTTTATAGGAAAAGACCTGGAGAATTAATGTCCAGGAAAAGGTTTTTTTTTTGAAAAATATATAGAATTAATGCATCACAATTGGGGATACAAAGAAAAAACTGAACAAATAAATTGCTACACTAGTTCTCTAAGCCTTGTCCTCAATAACCAGGGGCCATTATGTGCAGAGAGGATTCTGTTTCAGTTAGTCTCTTGAGTCTCGTCATAATTGGTCACTAGAGTGCATCTTGCCTGTAAGTAAATGCCATACAGGATTGACATTGAGTCTTATCTACCACAGTGTTCTGGACAATATAAGTGAGCTGTTAATGTGAAATGTTCTAGTCTATATACAAAATCAAGCCATGGTATTAGCATAATATGCATTTTCCAGCCCCAAAGTGATGCAGATCAGTTCAGGCAAATAACATGGTATTTTAGGATTTTTTTCCAAGAAAAAATTAGGTATTGATCTAAATGGATTGTCTGCAATCCAAAACAGCACTATCATTTTCTATGGGCAGTGTCTTTTTTACATTTCCATTTATAAAATTGTCATCAGATTGTTATTTTTCTGCCCGCATCCTCTACCAGAATTTAACAACTTGACTGTCAAATAGCTCACGGGATCTCTATCTTCTGCCATAGAGGGTTGGCAGATAAAGGTGATTAACTCCAATATTGTAGATTACATTTAACTGCAATCAATTTATTATCTTGATCCATGTTTCAAAAATCAATCATTAAAAATAAATACGGGTGCACTGATGCTATATTCGGGGAAAGAAGCGGAGCCTGGTAATGAGTAGCAAAATGGCACGCGGCGAGATATCGAGCAACATTTCCCAAGTGGCCATCCAGGTCGCAACCTGGAGGCCAGAGAAGTGGTCAGCTACACCCGGCACTTGGGTGAACGGGACTGGTACGGCCTAGTTTTGAAGCGACTCGCTATAGTTGATGAGCGAGTAGTAACAGCTGCCGCCGTCGACTACCAGTCTTCCAGTGAGCAGCACTGAGTTGAAAAATGTTATAATACCAGTAGTTTTGCGGTGCCATAGAATTGTTAGGTATCGGTGCTTTCGTTTATTGTTTTCCACAGTTTGTTATTTTTCATATAGAAACTGTTAGTAAATATGTGTCTAATCAACCAGTTTTAATGAAAAGAGTGAAAGTTACCAGATTTGTAAGAAGATTGTTAAAATGTGTACAACCGGTACATGGACTCCGTTAAAGTTTTATATATAAGTAAATATGGACCATGGTCACAGGACTGGCGTGACCAACACGAACTTGTGTTTTGTATAATAGTTGCACCTCCTGTGCCATCGAGAGTCATCTAAAGACAACACCCAAGACCTTAACCTGGTCACGGACCCACTATAGGTTTTCAGGGGGAACAGGTTGTTTGGGTGGCGGGTTACTGGGTCCGGGATGTTGGGACTGGACTGTCACAGGAAGGGGCTGCAATGGAGTAGGTTGAGCCTCCGTTACCATTGAAAGTGGTATTGTCCCACTGTTGAACGATGAACTCTTAAAAAGTTAGTAACGTTTAAGTAAAGTGCCTCCCTAATGTGGGATGGAACCCGTTAATAAAAGTGTGTAATGTTTAAAATGTTCCTTTTCTTCTACAGTTAAAAATGAAAATAAACCTCTGGTGTCCTGTAGCTCAGGGACAAGCTAAGTTTAACCAACGTGGAATCTGACGCCCTGGCCTATCAGGTCGTCACAGGGTATTGTGCAATCTGCCCTTCTGCACAGTATCCGCATCCTCCTTGGTTATGGATCCTTGTTCTTTGGTGTTGCTAAGATCAGAGCCAGTCAAAACCCTAGGAACACTTTACACCATACCCACCAGACACACCATTGGGGGGCCTGAAGGGAATAGGGCCGCCCACTTTGGGGGTTGGTAGGGAAAAGTGAAAAAGTGAGAGGAGTTGTGAAGTGGAGAGTGAAGGGTGAGGAGCTGGGCTACTTGTTGAATCCTAGTTGGCAGACGTTGGTCTGGGCCTAGTAGGAGCTGGAACCTGGTCACAGGGGATCGTGTCAAGGGGCACGGACTTGGCGAGGAGGGCAGTCGGCGACCTTGAGCCAGCAAGTAGCTTCAAGCGTCCTGGTAATTTACCCGACGGGGGTGAAGTCTTCAAGATTCATCCCTCACCCTCTCCAAAATCGGGGTACTAGTGCAATGAGGGGACAGCACTTTTCCCAAAGTACAGTCCACCAAATCCCAAGCGTGAACCCTGAGAGCAAGCTCACTCCGTTAGCCATACGGGTGAGCGGGACCTGATTAGTTCCAGACTATAGGGTCCAACAAGTGAGAAGGTGCCACGGAAAAGGCCACAGACTAACAAGCAACACCAAGGGCACGGATCCAAGCGTGCTCCCTCCTTGCTACAGCGGTGCTCAGAACTCTGGTTTACAAGCTGTCGGTGTCAGTATTCTTGGACTGAGTGAGTACGCAGAGACCCTTCCTTTTACTAACGGCACCCCCCTGCACAACCACCGGACCCCGGGGCACAACCCACCTACCCACGGAGGGGTTAAACACATTGCTGCCATACCACCACCACCGGGCTCCCCCACCAACAGCAGCGGTGGTACTCCATCTTACCACGCACCATGGGTGGCGTCACGAACTTCTAACTCCCCATGTATATACCCCCCTCTTTAAACTCAAGTGACCGCGCGAACCCCCGGGTCCGGAGACTCCTCGAGCCACCGCGGTTTCCGGGTCAGAGCGGCTCGGCCGCTGACACAGGGGCGGTACAGATCTGCCACCCAGGATGCCTTTTTGTTTCACGTTCGATCCTGTTTCGGTCCAATCCCACTGAGCTGTAAGCTTCGCCGGACCTTTTGCTAAGAGTCTTTCTTAGGACTCTTCTTACAGGGGTTGTCCCATTGTCAGCCAGAATTAATCTTTGATGCTGACCTTTACTCTGGATCTCAGCCACCTTCTGTATGTCCGTCCATTGCTTCAGATCTCGCTGTCTCACTCCATTCTTAGCTGTTGTAGTTGTCACGAGTCACGCACTAGATGTGGCCATCAGCACCTAACTGACTTGAATGTTGAAAGTCTGTACTCATCACAAGTTGTTTCCTATGTCTTTTCTAAACTGAAACCCGTCTCTTACCCCAACAGCTAACCCCTCCCACTGTGGGCTAATCCAATTTTTAACTGTTTCTGTCCCTGCAGTCATCTTGTTAATGGGAAGATCTTTCTTAGCAAATGTCCTTTACATAACTTTGCTACATCTTACATTCTTATTCAAACATTATCACACATCACTATGCATTATCAACATTACATATTTTGCCCACGTAACATTGCTTATCACACTCTACATACCATTCCTATGCATCTTATCTTATGTCCTACATAACAATCCTATACCTTATTACTATGCATGACACATCTCATTACATGACACAGACACGATTGGTGTCTTCAGAGGCAGAAACACACGACCTTCCCTCCTACACTTGCAAATGCCTCTTACTTGATTGCATCCGTGGCTCGTTTATTGATTAGTGAGGCTAATCAACAGATGAGCAACGGATGCCAACAGATATCCAAGGTTCCCATCCAGCAGACGCAAAACACTGACCACTGGATTGGGGTCTTGGGAATTGATTATCCAATCTCTACTTACCACTGATGGTGACTATGACAGGTCATGATGGCTTTGTTGCAAACTACACCGTAAAGCCAAGAACCACAAAGTCCATAAGTCATCACTGCCAGGAGTGCTGCAACATATACATCACAATGGCAAAATAATAACAATAAAATGCAAAAGAAAAAAGAAAAGCCGTTTCTTAAGGCCCCATTACACGCAACGACGTATCTAACGATATATCGCCGGGGTCACGGGTTCCGTGACACACAACCAGCATTGTTAGCCATGTCGTTGCGTGTGACACCAACGAACGGCCGTTAACGATCAAAAATACTCACCTTATCGTTGATCGTTGACACGTCATTCATTTTCAAAAAAATTGTTGATTGTTGAGGACGCAGGTTCGTCGTTCCCAAGGCAGCACTCATCGCTACGTGTGACACCCTGGGAATGACGAACAACAGCTGACCAACTTCCTGCCAGCAATGAGGAAGGAAGGAAGTGGGCGGGATGTTACGGCCGCTCATCTCCGCCCCTCCGCTTCTATTGGGCGGCCGCTTAGTGACGCCGCTGTGACGCCGCACGAACCGCCCCCTTAGAAAGGAGGCGGTCCGCCGGCAACAGCTATGTCGCTAGGCAGGTAAGTACGTGTGACGGCTCCGATATCGCTGCGTGTAAAGCTCCCTTTAAAGGGAAGTATAATCTTTTACCCTATGGGGAAGCATAACCTTTACCATCCCTGTTCTCTGGTGGAGGACGTTTAACTTAATTGTATTAGACAAATGACACTTTTCTATCATTAGCTTTAATTCCTTGCAGCTGTAGACTTCTTTTTATTATGTAAATATATATATATTTTATTTTTTTTTAATTCATACAACCCACAATAAGCAAATTTTTGATCATTTGAATCATAACTAAAGGCTTTTTATTATTTCTACAATTACGTTATATGTTTTTAAGGCGTCCATAAAATGTTCATTTTCACTCTAGATATTAAAGACTATTAAACATTAATGTTGCACTTGCATGTATCGAAGCAAACAATCCGCATTACAAATTGTACATAATAACCTAAGGAACAGATTGACAGATAACCAATCCTTATTAATCTGTCCTTGTTGTAAAATGATGTTCCTTGGATTTTATTAGTATTTAAAAGGGTTAATTGACAGTCAAGCTAGACAGTCATCCTCAGATGTCCTTACCCTGTCACTTATCAAGATAAGATATTGTTAAGCACTATGAAATGAGATGTGGTAATTACTAGTGATGAGCGAGTATGCTTGTTACTACTCGGTACTCGCACGAGTATCACTGTACTCGGGCTACTCGGCGGGTACCGAGTAATTTCGTGATACTCGTGCTTTACTCGTGGTCTTCATTTCTGCATGTTGGCGCTCTTTTGAGAGCCAGCCCTCATGCAGGGATTGGCTGGCAGACCACTGCAATGCCACAGCCCTGTTAGTTGTGGAATTGCAGTGATTGGCCGGCCTGCACAGCGTGACCGAGCCTTTATACCGGCCGGCGCGCTGTGCTCTGTACACAGCCATCTCATATTCCCTGCTTTCCACGCCCACAGGCGCCTATGATTGGTTGCAGTGAGACACGCCCCCACGCTGAGTGACAGGTGTCACACTGCACCCAATCACAGCAGCCGGTGGGCGTGTCTATACTGTGCAGTAAAATAAATAAATAAATAATTAAAAAAACCGGCGTGCGGTCCCCCCAATTTTAATACCAGCCAGATAAAGCCATACGGCTGAAGGCTGGTATTCTCAGGATGGGGAGCTCCACGTTATGGGGAGCCCCCCACCCTAACAATAACAGTCAGCAGCCGCCCAGAATTGCCGCATACATTATATGCGACAGTTCTGGGACTGTACCCGGCTCTTCCCGATTTACCCTGGTGCGTTGGCAAATCGGGGTAATAAGGAGTTATTGGCAGCCCATAGCTGCCAATAAGTCCTAGATTAATCATGTCAGGCGTCTATGAGACACCCTCCATGATTAATCTGTAAATTACAGTAAATAAACACACACACCCGAAAAATCCTTTATTAGAAATAAAAAACAATAACAAAGTCCCTCATCACCAATTTATTACCCACAACAAAACCCTCCATGTCCGGTGTAATCCACGGTCCTCCAGCGTCGCGTCCAGCTCTGCTGCATGCAGGTGACAGGAGCTGCAGAATACACCGCCGCTCCGGTCACCTCCACGCAGCTAATGAGGTGAGTATAGCGATCAGCTGAGCTGTCACTGAGGTTACCTGGATCCAGCGGTGGATGCAGCGGTGGCCGCGGGTAACCTCAGTGACAGCAGCTGATCGCGCTACTTACCGCCGCTCCGGTCAGCTTCACACAGCAACTGAGGTGAGAAGCGCGATCAGCTGCTGTCAGTCAGGTAACTCGCGGCCACCGCTGGATCCAGCGGTGGCCGCGATTAACCTCAGTGACAGCAGCTGATCGCTATACTCTCCTCAGTTGGTGCATGGAGCTGACCGGAGCGGCGGTGAGTAGTGCGATCAGCTGCTGTCACTGAGGTTACCCGCGGCCACCGCTGGATCCAGGTAACCTCAGTGACAGCTCAGCTGATCGCTATACTCACCTCATTAGCTGCGTGGAGGTGACCGGAGCGGCGGTGTATTCTGCAGCTCCTGTCACCTGCATGCAGCAGAGCTGGATGCGACGCTGGAGGACCGTGGATTACACCGGACATGGAGGGTTTGTCGGGGTTAATAAATTGGTAATGAGGGACTTTGTTATTGTTTTTTATTTCTAATAAAGGATTTTTCGTGTGTGTGTGTTTTTTAACTGTAATTTACAGATTAATCATGGAGGGTGTCTCATAGACGCCTGACATGATTAATCTAGGACTTATTGGCAGCTATGGGCTGCCAATAACTCCTTATTACCCCGATTTGCCAACGCACCAGGGTAAATCGGGAAGAGCCGGGTACAGCCCCAGAACTGTCGCATATAATGTATGCGGCAATTCTGGGCGGCTGTTGGCTGTTATTGTTAGGGTGGGGGGCTCCCCATAACGTGGCGCTCCCCATCCTGAGAATACCAGCCTTCAGCCGTATGGCTTTATCTGGCTGGTATTAAAATTGGGGGGGACCGCACGCCGTTTTTTTTAATTATTTAATTATTTATTTCACTGCACAGTATACACACACACCGGCTGCTGTGATTGGGTGCAGTGTGACACCTGTCACTCAGAGTGGGGGCGTGTCTCACTGCAACCAATCATAGGCGCCGAAAAGCAGGAAAGCAGAGAATACGAGATTGATTAATGACCGGCCGGCTTTTTCAAAAGAAGAAAAGCCGCAGGAGCAGTGTGAATGCCGTGCAGTGCCGCAGCAGTGATCGGCGAACGGTGAGTAAGAGAGAGGGGGGAGAATGACCGACAGACTGTGAGAGGGGGACAGACAAGACAGAGAGAGACCGACAGAGCGAGACCGACCGACGGGAGATAGAATGAAAAAAAAAATGACCGACATCGCTAGTAAAAAGCACAAAACGTGCGTTTTGGACATCGGAGTGCCACACAATGTTTATGTAAAATCTTTCATGTATTAATCTCAAAAAGTAACATACACCAGCTCTATCTCACTATTGGGTATGTGCCCTTAACATTTCCGCCATGAAAATTCATTTTGGGGTCATTTTGCAAGGTTTTCTGGTGAGTCCGTAAAAATGGCGTAAAACTCGGACAAAATTGTTCACAGCTGTGACTTTTGAGTGATAAATGCTTCAAGGGGTCTTCCCCATGCTGATGCCATGTCATTTGAGCACTCTTCTGAGACTTTTGTGACAGTTTTAGGGTTTCTCCATGCTGCCGGGGGGTCATTTCACAAAAATACTCGGGTCTCCCATAGGATAACATTGGGCTCGTTGCTCGGGCCGAGTACACGAGTATCTTGGGAGGCTCGGCCCGAGCCTCGAGCACCCGAGCTTTTTAGTACTCGCTCATCACTAGTAATTACATGTCCTCTAGGCTGCATCTGGAAAGGAGAACCCCTGCGTGTCACAGACTACGTGATCACAATGTAGTAGATGACAAGGAAATCAGCCGTGGACCTCATTGATCTTGAATGTTACAAACCATACGTCTCTGTCATTCTCGATGAATTGCATGGTTTATAATGGTATAAAGGCCACCGTGTTTCTATGGGCTAGAGACATAATAGTCGACCTCAAGGGAAAAGATGAACAGTTGATTTTCTTTCTCAACAATTGTGATGGGACATAAGTACAGTAGATGAATAGAATATACGGTGATTGCTTGTATACATGTCTCACCGCCCTCTTGATAGACTTGTATTTTGGCCCCTGCTTACATCATATGCTTTGTCTATTCTTCTCCTACTCTTAGAACATATTTACATTCCTGCTACGTCTTCTTTCTCCTTTGTATCTAGTTCACTATGACAATTCTTGACTGTCTGCCTACAGTAAGTTGTACAGTTAGGTCCAGAAATATTTGGACAGTGACACAAGTTTTGTTATTTTAGCTGTTTACAAAAACATGTTCAGAAATACAATTATATATATAATATGGGCTGAAAGTGCACACTCCCAGCTGCAATATGAGAGTTTTCACATCCAAATCAAAGAAAGGGTTTAGGAATCATAGCTCTGTAATGCATAGCCTCCTCTTTTTAAAGGGACCAAAAGTAATTGGACAAGGGACTCTAAGGGCTGCAATTAACTCTGAAGGCGTCTCCCTCGTTAACCTGTAATCAATGAAGTAGTTAAAAGGTCTGGGGTTGATTACAGGTGTGTGGTTTTGCATTTGGAAGCTGTTGCTGTGACCAGACAACATGCGATCTAAGGAACTCTCAATTGAGGTGAAGCAGAACATCCTGAGGCTGAAAAAAAAGAAAAAATCCATCAGAGAGATAGCAGACATGCTTGGAGTAGCAAAATCAACAGTCGGGTACATTCTGAGAAAAAAGGAATTGACTGGTGAGCTTGGGAACTCAAAAAGGCCTGGGCGTCCACGGATGACAACAGTGGTGGATGATCGCCGCATACTTTCTTTGGTGAAGAAGAACCCGTTCACAACATCAACTGAAGTCCAGAACACTCACAGTGAAGTAGGTGTATCTGTTTCTAAGTCAACAGTAAAGAGAAGACTCCATGAAAGTAAATACAAAGGGTTCACATCTAGATGCAAACCATTCATCAATTCCAAAAATAGACAGGCCAGAGTTAAATTTGCTGAAAAACACCTCATGAAGCCAGCTCAGTTCTAGAAAAGTATTCTATGGACAGATGAGACAAAAATCAACCTGTACCAGAATGATGGGAAGAAAAAAGTTTGGAGAAGAAAGGGAACGGCACATGATCCAAGGCACACCACATCCTCTGTAAAACATGGTGGAGGCAACGTGATGGCATAGGCATGCATGGCTTTCAATGGCACTGGGTCACTTGTGTTTATTGATGACATAACAGCAGACAAGAGTAGCCGGATGAATTCTGAAGTGTACCGGGATATACTTTCAGCCCAGATTCAGACAAATGCCGCAAAGTTGATCGGATGGCGCTTCATAGTACAGATGGACAATGACCCCAAGCATACAGCCAAAGCTACCCAGGAGTTTATGAGTGCAAAAAAGTGGAACATTCTGCAATGGCCAAGTCAATCACAAGATCTTAACCCAATTGAGCATGCATTTCACTTGCTCAAATCCAGACTTAAGACGGAAAGACCCACAAACAAGCAAGACCTGAAGGCTGCGGCTGTAAAGGCCTGGCAAAGCATTAAGAAGGAGGAAACCCAGCGTTTGGTGATGTCCATGGGTTCCAGACTTAAGGCAGTGATTGCCTCCAAAGGATTCGCAACAAAATATTGAAAATATAAATATTTTGTTTGGGTTTGGTTTATTTGTCCAATTACTTTTGACCTCCTAAAATGTGGAGTGTTTGTAAAGAAATGTGTACAATTCCTACAATTTCTATCAGATATTTTTGTTCAAACCTTCAAATTAAACGTTACAATCTGCACTTGAATTCTGTTGTAGAGGTTTCATTTCAAATCCAATGTGGTGGCATGCAGAGCCCAACTCGAAAATTGTGTCACTGTCCAAATATTTCTGGACCTAACTGTATATCTTGCTAAAGAAAATCTATATCATCAGTCATAAAATTTGCTCAGAATTCTACAGATAAACTGATTACTTACTGGTCCACAGTCCAAGTCAGTGCTCTATGGCCATGTACAGGGGCTGCACGAATATCTAGAGCTTCCAGATTTCCCCAGTGTGGCATTTCATTTGATGGCCTGGTATGATGTCATCTGTGAGACGTGCGCAACACAGGTGATATTTCGGCATACCAGCTAATCGTAAGCGAAGCTTGAGATCCCGAAGGGTAAGGATATGCGAGAAGTTCTTGTCCAAGACCAGAGAGCACGGATCTGAAATGTGGACTAGGGTTATGCAAAGCGATTAATTTATCTCTAAGGCCGGAGTTCCACTTGTGTATGACTCATGTGAGTCTTACATCGGTATCACCCGGCACGGCCGCACACTCTCCTGACAGGAGTGGGTCGGCTGCATGTATTTCCATGCAGGTGAGACGCTTGTGTCCGAAGAGCGTCAGACGGTGGCGGGTGATTCCGATGCGAGACTCGCACGAGTCATACGCAAGTGGAACTCCAGCTTAAAGCTTAGACTTAACGTCTACTTAGAACAATAATAGGACATGCTTATTTTGGCATAATGAAGCCATTTTTATGGGAGCCACCAACTTGTTGCAAGAAAATTACTTTGGGGAGACACAGCTTTATGGCTACATTCCATGGAGGTACAGCAATGTTAACACTCTTTACAGCAAACAGTTTAAGGCTGTGTAAAAAAAAGTCTTATATGTGTTGGTGGTTACTATTAGTTAAAATTGTTTCACTAATTTCCAGGCTGCAATCATTTTTCATTTATTCCTTATAAAACTGTGTGATATACAGCTTGGAACCCTCTCACAGCTTCAGATTTGTGGCTTGTTGGTGTATTACTGCCAGTCAAGCCAAAAGGCCTAAATGAACAACTCAACTCGTAGCATCTTCTTGTAATGGATTTTACTTACAGAATACAGTTCCCCCTTCTTGTACATCCCCATGATATCTAGTACTGTGCAAAAGATTTAGACAAGTATGAAAAAATCCTGAAATATTAGAATGTTTTCAGAAGTAGAGTTGTTAATAGTTTATTTTTTATCAGTTAACTAAATGCAAAGTGAATGAACAAAAGAGAAATCTAAATCAATCTGTTTTAAAGACAGGGTGATCTCACAAAAAGTTCATTTGATTTAAATTTATCTATTGTTCTTTCACTTTGCATTTTGTTAATTGATAAAAATTAAACCATTAACATATCTATTTTTGAAAGCATTCTAAAGGCTGCTTTACACGCTGCGACATCGCTAGCGATCTCGTTAGCGATGTAACACGCCAGATCGCACATACGATTTACCGGGATCGCACATGTGAACGGCGCTACAAAAATTTGACTTATGTGCGATCTCGGCAAATCTTATCTGCGATCTGGCGTGTCACATCGCTAACGAGATAGCTAGCGATGTCGCAGTGTGTAAAGCACCCTTTACTTTGTAACATTTTTTTCCATGCCTGCCTAAGATCTAGTCTAAGCTCTCTCACAGTACAACAGCAAAAACAGTTCATCTGCCTTTAAGGGTATCATGTCCATAGAACAGAATTTACGCTAGATGTTCCACTGGTAGTAATCCAGCCCTGCCACAATTGATGTAAAGAATCAAAGACTCACAGAATGGTAAAGTTGGAAGGGCCCTCAAGAGCCATCAGGTCCAACCCCCTGTGAGTTCAGGTTTTCCTAAATCATCCCAGCTATATATTTATCCAGTTTTCGCTTGAAGATTTCCATTGATGGAGAGCTCACCACCTCCCATAGTCGCCTGTTCTACTCTCTGACTGCCCTCACTGTCAGAAAGTTTTTCCTAATGTCTAATCTGAATCTCCTTCCTTTTAGTTTCATCCCATTGCTTCTTGTACTTCCTTGTGCTAATGAGAATAGAATGGTTTCCTCTGCACTGTGACTAGCTTTAAGATATTTGTAGACCGCTATTAAGTCTCCTCTCAGCCTTCTTTTTTGCAAACAAAACATTCCTAGTTCTTTTAGCCGGTCTTCATATGACATGGTTTCCAGCCCTTCTACCATCTTGGTTGCTCTTCTCTGGTCTTGCTCCAAAATATCAATGTCTTTCTTGAATTGAGGCGCCCAGAACTGTACACAGTATTCCAGGTGGGGTCTGACCAGGGCAGAGTATAGGAGAATAATTACCTCTCTTGATCTAGATTCAATGCTTGTCTTGATACATCCCAGAATTTTGTTGGCTTTTTTAGCTGCAGCTCTACACTGTTGGCTCATGTTGAATCTAGGATCTACTATTATGCCCAAGTCCTTTCCCCTGCTGCTATCACGTAGTTCTATTCCTTCTATACTGTACAGTATATACTTTTTACATTTATTTTTCCCATAGGTAAGACTTTGCATTTGTCCTTGTTGTACACCATACTGTTCTCCTCGGCCCAGTGTTCTAGTGTGTCTAGATCCTTCTGAATATTCTCTTTCCTCTCTAGTGTTGGCTACTACTCCTATCTTAGTATCATCTGTGAATTTTATGAGTTCCCCAATAATTCCGTTGTCCAGATCATTTATAAAGATATTAAACAGCACTGGCCCCAAGACAGAGCCTTTTCCTCCAGTTTGATGTGTAGCCATTTATTATTTCACCTTGTGCACGACCATTAAGCCAGTTGTGAATCCAACAAACTGATTTTTTGTTGAATCCTTAATTGGTCAGTTTTTCAATGAATATGATATGTGATACATTATCGAATACCATAATGAAGTCAAGGTATACTATATCCACAGCATTCAGTGACTTTGTTATAGAAATAAATCAGGTTGGTCTGACAAGATTTATTGGTCATAAAGCCTTGCTGGCTCTGGGTAAGTAATGCCTTCACATCCAGGTATAAATGTTCTTTGACAATTTGCTCAAAGATTTTCCAGCTATGGAGGTCAGGCTACCGGCCTATAATTCTCTGGATCCTCCTTTTTCCTGCAATAGAGGTCAGATTTACTGGCTTGTAATTCCCTGGATCCTCCTTTTTCCCCTTTTTGTAGATAGGAATCACATTTGCACTTTTCTAATCTAGAGGGACCTCTCCAGTTTCCCATGACTTATTAAAGATTATGGCAAGCGGTGCTATTATTTCCTCAGCTATCTCTTTCAAGACTCTAGGGTGTAAATCATCTGGACCTGGGTACTTGGTTTCCTTAAACTTGGCTAAGTGTTATAAAATCAATTCTTTGCTTATTGTCAACTTGGACTCCTCCTGACCATCACTTCTATCATGATTATTGTTGATGCTTGTGTAGCACCCCTGTGGTGCCACAAAATGTGAACGTGGAAACCCAAACCTCGGAATATCCGTCCCAGTCAGTACACCAACACCTTCAGGCCACATACACAACCCCAACACCAGACTGGGAGATTGCCTAGCAACAGGTAAAAGGGATGGGCACTGATTGGATAGTTGCCACCCAATCTGTAGGGAGAGATCCAGTGAGGGGGTGGGGCCAGTGGTCGGTTGGGAAGTTGGCGGAAGGAAGTAGTTAATTAGGAGAAGTAGTCAGTGGAGTTGGAGTGAGTTAAGTGTAAGGTGTAGAAGAAGGAGCAAGAGCAAAAGTACAGAAAGACCTGAAGTAACGTCGGAGTGCTGTTGTAGGAGTGAGGGACTGTGGAGTACAGAACCAAGACTCCAGGAACTGTGGGTTACATGTAGAAGTGTAAGACTCCAGGAACTGCGGGACGCCTGTGGAAGTCTTGAACCAAGGCTCCCAGGACTCAGCACAATAATATAATAGTCAGACCTGTCTCTACTACCAAAGTAGCGGGTGCCAGGAAGCAAAATATAGTGCAAATCCTCCAAAAGTAAGCTTTGACACACCAAAAAAGAAGAGGGAACAATCTCTGTGGTCAATAACTCACGTTGTTTATTAATAAGGTATTTTTATGAAAGAAAAAAAGTCCAATATATCGACTCTTTAGGGGTCTTTTTCAATGACAATGGTTCTATACAAAGAAAAAATAAAACAAAAAATTACAATCATAAAACATGATATTAAAGTATAACAAGGGAAAATATTCCATGATTTGAGACATGATATAGAAAAATCATACAAGAGTTAACATGACATTGTTACATAGACTAGTGTAAAATAACTTATATAATTCTGTCCTCCATGAGGTGATGAGAATCTGAGAAACTATAACCAAGAGTAAATACACAGGACAGAAAAGATGCAAAAACATGCACAATAACATACCTATGAGGTACGTGTACACAATGTATTATCCACATGGGATGAATGTCAGACTGTATTTTTAGTATACCTAGGATAGGTAAATGGAAAACAGGGATTTAGAAAAAGAAAAAAGTCACATAATGGCTAGAGGAGTAGTGAAACTTATATAGGACCCACCTTAGGAATAAACAAGAGAAGACAAGGAGAGGTTGGTGTATCACTGGATAGTGTTCAAGGTGATTGGGTGACTCAGAATGACTTCTGTAAGGTATATATAGCAGTATATGTATCGCCCTGGGCAAGCCAGGGGACACAGGTCACAACACCACACACACCCCACATTCCCTGCAGGTACACCAGCTAACCCACAAATCCTTGTTGCCTTCCTCCAGAGGCTGATGATTCACACCAGGGGGTGGGCCAGGCGGTTGGCTCCGCCCACCGAGGAGGTCACAGCTCTGGAGGCGGGAAAAAACAGAGAGTCAGCTCAGGGAAGAGCTTGAGTGAGGAGTCGAGTGAGGGACAGGAAGGAGTAGGAGGTGAACAGAGTGTAGCTCAGGAGGGAGCTAGAGTGAAGTGAAACATCAGTGAAAGTGACAGAAAGCCTGAAGTTGGTCTGTGGCTGTGTGCCCAGACGGAGTCAGCAAGGTCAGCAGACGGTGGTGAAGGTCTGCAGTGGGACTGTCTGGAGGTTGCTGGAAGGACCACAGAGGCTGTGTGTACCCGGGGGTCTGGAGCAGTATACAAAGGGCAGTCAGCACCAATGCAGGGGCTTTTCGGATCCCGGCAAGGCTTGGAGTCGCTGTAAATTGCCAAATCCGTTAGTGAAGGGGACGTAGATCCCCCAACAAGCAAGTCATGATTGACGGCAAAGGTCCAACCACAACGGGGAAACACCGCCACCGCCAAGTCACCAGTTTCCCAGGGCCGGCGCCTGCGGGCAAAGCGTGGAGCTCCTCCGGCTCAGATTGTAGTCGGGGAGCGGGTAACCGGTGGGAATCCATCGCTACCAAACAGACATTTCAAAGGTGCAGGGAAGAGACCGTCACCGCTAACTGCAGGGAACCGCAGCACCGTGAACCGTCCGAGGGACCCGTCCAACCAGCCGCTTGGTTACCGAGAACTGTGTCGTGTTTACTGGCTGAGTGAGTACCTCAGTGCCGCAAGGCACAGCGCTGCCCCTGCGCCCCTGCACCCCACTGGGCCCCGGGATCACCAACCCCTACCCACGGAGGGGCAACACAACAACTGGCTGCTCCGCCTCACCATCCCCAGGATCCCCATATAGAGCAGCGGTGGTGTACACTCAATCACCACAACCGTGGGTGGCGTCACGGACAATAAACAATCTCCCCAACCAAAATCCCCTTTTCACTCACGGGCGAGGAGTGCCGCTCGAGAAGCCCCCGGGATCCGGCCCACCGCTCGAGCCACCACTGAGCAGCAGCCGCCGGACACGAGCAGAAGGGGTGAGCGTAGTGTGCTGACACCCTCCTCCCCGCCCGCGACAACTTGGCGTCACGAACAGGATCTTACCGCTCTGCCGTCTGGTAGAGGTGCGCCTTGTTACCGCCGGAGGTATCCGGCAGAAAAATTTCAGAAGCCGCCATCTTTGGCGCGAAAAGTTCCCGCTCGAGCATCTTCTCGAGTAGTAGAGGCGCGAAGGCCAGGACCCCGCCCAGAGAGAGGAGGGGCCGGAAAGAGCTAAGGGGGACGCGATGGCGGCTGGACGCATGTAAGTGTGGCGGTGCAACAAACACACTGGGACCCCCGGTCCATCGACCCTAACGGGAAATGTCCGCCGCACCTAGTTCTGCAGAGACTACTGAGCTGGTGTCTGGAACAGCGGCATGGCTGAGGGCCCGAGCGGCGGAGATCTGCCGTCACTATCGGAGTCAGATCGGCGGGCTGATGGAGCAGTGGGCCGCGGCGGTGGAAGCGCTAGTGGCTGTGGCACGAGTGTATGGAGTGGAGGCCGTGATGGAGGAGCGGGAGAGTGACCCACGCCCCTGTGTCCCCGAGGGACCGGCCGCTGCGGCTGAGGGACCCGGTCTGCCCCTGGCTCCTGTGTTACCTCCTTCCTACGCACTCGCGTGCTGCACCGCACCTGGCCCATCGGGTGTGCCTCCCTCTGTGACTGCGGCGGGGGCAGAAGATAGCGACTCCGGGCCTGACACTGAGCCTGTGTCAGAAGAAGAGGAGGAGGTCGTTGCCGTGCCTGGCATGGAGGCCACTTATATTCCCCGAACCGGGGGCAACGGGTATCGGGCGGCCCTTCCACGCCGTGCTTGCTATGCACTGGAGGGGCTGGTGCCAGTGTCCTTCCACCCCGAGCCGGGTGAGGAGGACGAAAGCACCCAGTAGGGCAGCGGATGCCCGCTGCACCGTCCCCGTTGGGACCACCACGTTGTTGTGTTGTTTGAAAAAGTTCTGAAAATGATGAAAATGATTACCGAAGTTTGACCTGATTGTCTGTGTGATTTGCAACCGGCTGGAGCCGGCACCGTTGTCCCCGTGGGGACCGTTTAAAAGTTTTGCATGGAGGACTATCCATGGACAAGCCCGTGAACTTGCAGGGCAACCACAAACGTTAAGTGGCTTGTAAATATGTTGTTTGCCGTTACCGTTTCCGCAATGCCGCCTCCAGAGAGGCAGGTTGGAGGGAGGGCCCTCAGCAGAGCAGGCTGGGGCCCAGCCACCAAAGGAACCGGTGGCTACCCTCTGGAGGGGAAGGACAGATCCCGCTCGGGTAACTTGTGCTGGACTGTGGGTCAAGGGGTGCTGCCTGGGCTTTAGGGGCAGCATCAGGGCCAGGTTGCTTGGGTGGGAGAGAGCGGAAACCGTAACCGTAAACCGTTTGCAACGTTAAAAGAAATGTGCCTCCCGTCGTGGGAAGAGTTATTATTAAAAATGTACATAATTTACCGTTTATCATGTTATACCCTGTTTACATTTACAGAAAACAAAAAGGAAAATAAAACCGGTGTTGGACGGGCAGCCCGAGGACGGTCTGCGTTTTGCTAAGGGGGAATCTGTCGCCCTGGGCAAGCCAGGGGACACAGGTCACAACACCACACACACCCCGTATTCCCTGCAGGTACACCAGCTAACCCACAAATCCTTGTTGCCTTCCTCCAGAGGCTGATGATTCACACCAGGGGGTGGGCCAGGCGGTTGGCTCCGCCCACCGAGGAGGTCACAGCTCTGGAGGCGGGAAAAACCAGAGAGTCAGCTCAGGGAAGAGCTTGAGTGAGGAGTCGAGTGAGGGACAGGAAGGAGTAGGAGGTGAACAGAGTGTAGCTCAGGAGGGAGCTAGAGTGAAGTGAAACATCAGTGAAAGTGACAGAAAGCCTGAAGTTGGTCTGTGGCTGTGTGCCCAGACGGAGTCAGCAAGGTCAGCAGACGGTGGTGAAGGTCTGCAGTGGGACTGTCTGGAGGTTGCTGGAAGGACCACGGAGGCTGTGTGTACCCGGGGGTCTGGAGCAGTATACAAAGGGCAGTAAGCACCAAGGCAGGGGCTTTTCGGATCCCGGCAAGGCTTGGAGTCACTGTAAATTGCCAAATCCGTTAGTGAAGGGGACGTAGATTCCCCAACAAGCAAGTCCTGATTGACGGCAAAGGTCCAACCACAACGGGGAAACACCGCCACCGCCAAGGCACCAGTTTCCCAGGGCCGGCGCCTGCGGGCAAAGCGTGGAGCTCCTCCGGCTCAGATTGTAGTCGGGGAGCGGGTAACCGGTGGGAATCCATCGCTACCAAACAGACATTTCAAAGGTGCAGGGAAGAGACCGTCACCGCTAACTGCAGGGAACCGCAGCACCGTGAACCGTCCGAGGGACCCGTCCAACCAGCCGCTTGTTTACCGAGAACTGTGTCGTGTTTACTGGCTGAGTGAGTACCTCAGTGCCGCAAGGCACAGCGCTGCCCCTGCGCCCCTGCACCCCACTGGGCCCCGGGATCACCAACCCCTACCCACGGAGGGGCAACACAACAACTGGCTGCTCCGCCTCACCATCCCCGGGATCCCCATATAGAGCAGCGGTGGTGTACACTCAATCACCACAACCGTGGGTGGCGTCACGGACAATAAACAATCTCCCCAACCAAAATCCCCTTTTCACTCACGGGCGAGGAGTGCCGCTCGAGAAGCCCCCGGGATCCGGCCCACCGCTCGAGCCACCACTGAGCAGCAGCCGCCGGACCCGAGCAGAAGGGGTGAGCGTAGTGTGCTGACACCCTCCTCCCCGCCCGCGACATATACATAAGAAAGGAAAAACAGTGTTAGAGAAGACACTCGAAATGGGGGAGGGGGATGAAAAATTACATGTATAGAAAAGGGGGAGAGGTCTTTACCCAATGCAGATGAAGGAGTGCAGAGCCTGAAGAGGTAAGGTGAAGGGAGTCACCTGCTCTGGAATCATACAATGTATAATCAATGATTGTGGAAGTGAGTTGGGAACAAGGTAAAAGTGATTAAAACATACCATAAGAATGAGAGTGTAGGTCCAATCTCTCATATAGACCGTCGGTCAATTGCAACAGGCTGCAAAATTGCCAGTGGCCCAAAGGCTAAGGTAAAACAAAAAAGGGAAGGTATGGAATCAAATATGGCAGGAAAAAACGATATGAGAAAGGGAACTGCTTCTAACAAAAAGGTGACATACCAAGGGTTGCAGGAAGTCCTTATCCACAAAAATGGTGAAGATGGTTTGGCCCGTGGTATATATGTAACTTAAAAGGTGAAATAATGCAGGGAGTTGTAGTTATCTGGGCATCACCATAGAGGTTAAAGTGTGAAACTACAGTTAGGTCCAGAAATATTTGGACAGTGACACAATTTTCGCGAGTTGGGCTCTGCATGCCACCACATTGGATTTGAAATGAAACCTCTACAACAGAATTCAAGTGCAGATTGTAACGTTTAATTTGAAGGTTTGAACAAAAATATCTGATAGAAATTGTAGGAATTGTACACATTTCTTTACAAACACTCCACATTTTAGGAGGTCAAAAGTAATTGGACAAATAAACCAAACCCAAACAAAATATTTTTATTTTCAATATTTTGTTGCGAATCCTTTGGAGGCAATCACTGCCTTAAGTCTGGAACCCATGGACATCACCAAACGCTGGGTTTCCTCCTTCTTAATGTTTTGCCAGGCCTTTACAGCCGCAGCCTTCAGGTCTTGCTTGTTTGTGGGTCTTTCCGTCTTAAGTCTGGATTTGAGCAAGTGAAATGCATGCTCAATTGGGTTAAGATCTTGTGATTGACTTGGCCATTGCAGAATGTTCCACTTTTTTGCACTCATGAACTCCTGGGTAGCTTTGGCTGTATGCTTGGGGTCATTGTCCATCTGTACTATGAAGCACCGTCTGATCAACTTTGCGGCATTTGGCTGAATCTGGGCTGAAAGTATATCCCAGTACACTTCAGAATTCATCCGGCTACTCTTGTCTGCTGTTATGTCATCAATAAACACAAGTGGCCCAGTGCCATTGAAAGCCATGCATGCCCATGCCATCACGTTGCCTCCACCATGTTTTACAGAGGATGTGGTGTGCCTTGGATCATGTGCCGTTCCCGTTCTTCTCCAAACTTTTTTCTTCCCATCATTCTGGTACAGGTTGATGTTTGTCTCATCTGTCCATAGAATACTTTTTCAGAACTGAGCTGGCTTCATGAGGTGTTTTTCAGCAAATTTAACTCTGGCCTGTCTATTTTTGGAATTGATGAATGGTTTGCATCTAGATGTGAACCCTTTGTATTTACTTTCATGGAGTCTTCTCTTTACTGTTGACTTAGAGACAGATACACCTACTTCACTGAGAGTGTTCTGGACTTCAGTTGATGTTGTGAACGGGTTCTTCTTCACCAAAGAAAGTATGCGGCGATCATCCACCACTGTTGTCATCCGTGGACGCCCAGGCCTTTTTGAGTTCCCAAGCTCACCAGTCAATTCCTTTTTTCTCAGAATGTACCCGACTGTTGATTTTGCTACTCCAAGCATGTCTGCTATCTCTCTGATGGATTTTTTTCTTTTTTTTCAGCCTCAGGATGTTCTGCTTCACCTCAATTGAGAGTTCCTTAGACCGCATGTTGTCTGGCCACAGCAACAGCTTCCAAATGCAAAACCACACACCTGTAATCAACCCCAGACCTTTTAACTACTTCATTGATTACAGGTTAACAAGGGAGACGCCTTCAGAGTTAATTGCAGCCCTTAGAGTCCCTTGTCCAATTACTTTTGGTCCCTTTAAAAAGAGGAGGCTATGCATTACAGAGCTATGATTCCTAAACCCTTACTCCGATTTGGATGTGAAAACTCTCATATTGCAGCTGGGAGTGTGCACTTTCAGCCCATATTATATATATAATTGTATTTCTGAACATGTTTTTGTAAACAGCTAAAATAACAAAACTTGTGTCACTGTCCAAATATTTCTGGACCTAACTGTATACTCTATTAATAACAAGAAAATGAGGTATGCATGGTACAGGAAATCACAAAATGTGTATGGATATACGAAAATAAAGGGGGCCTTACCGAGGAGAATTCCTTAACGGGGAAAGGGCTATGTTGAGCCTCTGAAAGAAAATGTGTGAACCATCAGAGTGAGTACTCACATGTTGTAGAGGAGTAAGCGATTCCAGAGTTTGTGACCCACCTGTGTAAAGATGAGGAATCCTGCCATATTTGATTCCATACCTTCCCTTTTTTGTTTTACCTTAGCCTTTGGGCCACTGGCAATTTTGCAGCCTGTTGCAATTGACCGACGGTCTATATGAGAGATTGGACCTATACTCTCATTCTTATGGTATGTTTTAATCACTTTTACCTTGTTCCCAACTCACTTGCATCATTGTAATTTTTTGTTTTATTTTTTCTTTGTATAGAACCATTGTCCTTGAAAAAGACCCCTAAAGTGTCGATACGTTGGACTTTTTTTCTTTCATAAAAATACCTTATTATTAAACAACGTGAGTTATTGACCACAGAGATTGTTCCCTCTTCTTTTTTGGTGTGCCAAAGCTTACTTTTTGGAGGACTCAGCACAAGGCGGGGTACAGACCCAAGGACAGCGGGACACTTTATGGTCAACTGTTAAATCTGCCAGGCGAGAAGATCTCCAGGGTCTATCGCCAACCCAAAGAGTCTGAAGCATCAGCAGCAAAGAGGGGACTGGAGACTGAACTCCCTTAAATAGTCCAGGCTGCCTGCAATAGGACCAAGAATGAGGAGAAGGGACTCCCAAGCAGCTCTTGGCCACGGGAGCCCATTAACAACAAGTGTGCAAGGAGGATAGCCAACCCACACATGGTTACAACTTTTATAATACCCCCCAAATCCTTTTACCCTACTCTTGGCCTCCTTTGCAAGCCTCAATTCGTGTTCGGCCTGAGCTCCTTTGATGCTGGTAAGACCTGGTCTTAGGCCTGTTACTACCTCAGTCTGGAAAAAAAATAGTTTAATTGGTGGCAGACTAGTACAATATTGCACCAGGCAGAATTATGCTGCACGGTCTGGGTTAGTGGTGGCTTTCCTTCTAATATGGGTTTTATTTTCCATATGAAAGGGTGTCTCATTATCAGCACTGGTTTCAAAGGCATATATTGCAATAGCATATTTTCTACTATTTTTTAACTGTTTTTGTCTCGTTGCCTGTTCTTGCAGCTTACTTTTGGGTTCACCTCTTAACAAATAACCTAACTCAGCATTGCAATGCTCCGGCTGACTTATTACTGCTCAGGCCAAAGCACCTTACTCGATATATATGACCTATTACACACTCTGATGTCATATTTTCTTGCTGCAGAGGCTATATAGAAGGTGATGTTTTAAAATGTTTACCGGTAATCAATGCCAAGTGCAAGTGATATTTTTAGCCGAAAATAGATTGATTTAAGTAAGAAAATATGTCTAATTCCTTGAATGTTACCCTAAAAATGTTCATAAATACAGCATGAATACAACCTTTTGAAAAAAAAATAATGTTATGCGTTATTGTGAAAGTAGGATGATTACATCTTACGTACATACATCTTACCATCCATGATCTTTATATAGATCTTCTATGTGCCTCATATACATATACTAGTAATAAGGCCACATAGCTTACCAAAGCAAAGAAAACAAATGTGTCCCACATAAAGTGAATGTTATATGTGCCTCATTACACACTGCCCTAATTTGTTGTGTCTTACTTCAAAATGGGGTTATTTTATAGAGTTCATAGCATTATTCCCCTCCCCGGGGACAGAGAGCACAATATACTGTGAAGGATTAGGTATCCGCAGGTGCCTTCAATAATTAATGAACAGAGAAAATCCAGAAAAAGATAACTTGTAAAATGGCACTATGTGAAATATGTATTGTTATTGTAACAATCTAACGCAATTACAGTCATATGAAAAAGTTTGGGCACCCCTATTAATGTTAACCTTTTTTCTTTATAACAATTTGGGTTTTTGCAACAGCTATTTCAGTTTCATATATCTAATAACTGATGGCCTGAGTAATCTTTCTGGATTGAAATGAGGTTTATTGTACTAACAGAAATTGTGCAATCCGCATTTAAACAAAATTTGACCTGTGCAAAAGTATGGGCACCCTTATCAATTTCTTGATTTGAACACTCCTAACTACGTTTTACTGACTTACTAAAGCACTAAATTGGTTGTGTAACCTCATTGAGCTTTGAACTTCATAGGCAGGTGTATCCAATCATGAGAAAAGGTATTTAAGGTGGCCACTTGCAAGTTGCTCTCCTATTTGAATCTCCTATGAAGAGTGGCATCATGGGCTCCTCAAAACAACTCTCAAATGATCTGAAAACAAAGATTATTCAACATAATTGTTCAGGGGAAGGATACAAAAAGTTGTCTCAGAGATTTAAACTGTCAGTTTCCACTGTGAGGAACATAGTAAGGAAATGGAAGAACACAGGTACAGTTCTTGTTAAGCCCAGAAGTGGCAGGCCAAGAAAAATATCAGAAAGGCAGTGAAGAAGAATGGTGAGAACAGTCAAGGACAATCCACAGACCACCTCCAAAGACCTGCAGCATCATCTTGCTGCAGATAGTGTCAATGTGCATCGGTCAACAATACAGCGCACGTTGCACAAGAAGAAGCTGTATGGGAGAGTGATGCGAAAAAAGCCGTTTCTGCAAGCACGCCACAAACAGTCACCTGAGGTATGCAAAAGCACATTTGGACAAGCCAGTTACATTTTGGAAGAAGGTCCTGTGGACTGATTAAACAAAGATTGAGTTATTTGGTCATACAAAAAGGCGTTATGCATGGAGGAAAAAAAACACGGCATTCCAAGAAAAGAACTTGCTACCCACAGTAAAATTTGGTGGCTTTGGGGCTGTGTGGCCAATGCCGGCAACGGGAATCTTGTTAAAGTTGAGGGTCGCATGGATTCAACTCAGTATCAGCAGATTCTTGACAATAATGTGCAAAATTCAATAACGAAGTTGAAGTTACGCAGGGGATGGATATTTCAGCAAGACAATGATCCAAAACACCGCTCCAAATCTACTCAGGCATTCATGCAGAGGAACAATTATAATGTTCTGGAATAGCCATCCCAGTCCCCAGACCTGAATATCATTGAAAATCTGTGGGATGATTTGAAGTGTGCCGTCCATGCTCGGCGACCATCAAACTTAACTAAACTGGAATTGTTTTGTAAACAGGAATGGTCAAATATACCTTTATCCAGGAACTCATTAAAAGCTACAGGAAGCGACTAGAGGCTGTTATTTTTGCAAAAGGAGGATCTACAATATATTAATGTCACTTTTATGTGGAGGTGCCCATACTTTTGCACCGGTCAAATTTTGTTTAAATGCGGATTGCACATTTTATGTTAGTACAATAAACCTCATTTCAATCCAGAAATATTACTCAGTCCATCAGTTATTAGATATATGAAACTGAAATAGCTGTTGCAAAAACCCAAATTGTTATAAAGAAAAAAGGTTAACATTAATAGGGGTGCCTAAACTTTTCATATGACTGTAAATACATGACATGCCTTTTAAGGATGTTATGGATTATATTTTATATCCTGCTTTGATTATCATTTAGAAACCATTTTATACCTTTGTCTTTTTTGTCTATCTTCCTTGCTTAAGTTTCTGCTGTTTCATGACGCAAACCTGACCAGGATACCGGCTTCCTCTCCCGATTTTCCTGTCAATTTTACTTATGGTTAGCTAAGGAAGAGTGTTTTGTCTTCATACAGTTTATAGTTCCTCTTTTTTTTTTTTAATAACTTCCAGTAATTTCCTGTTCTCAGAAAGAATAAAACTCAGCATCTGAAAGGAGGAGTCAGTCAAGGCTCTATACACAGACACGTGTGTATCATTGCTTTATCTCCATTAATGGATGACTGCACCCCAAAAGACACTGGCAATCCAGATGTTTCCCATTGATACCCCAGGGACCCACACTCACTGTCCCCGTTTACCTGGGAGGGAGAAACCGTTACATTTATGGTAGACACTGAAATAGCCTGTACAGTATTAAAGCAAAAATCCATCTCGAAGGCAAACTGTCTCCAAAAAATGTGACTTGTGAAGTAGTGGAGTACTTCTGACTGAATTTGTATGACTCAATTTCAATTATTTCCCACATTTTAGTTTCCCCGGATGTACCTTTTAATTCATTAGGGACTTACATGTTGCAAAAAATTGGGACCTGCATAGAATTCACTGTAAATGGCCTCAAGATTACCACCCCCTTGGACAAAGGCACACTGAATAGTGTTCTGTACCTGAAAATTCCCACAGTCCTAAACATTAAAAAACCCTATTTCTTACCTACTTGGCTTGAGAATATACCCAGTCATTGGCATATTGCAAACTTGATATGTGAAAGCTCTTTCCCCGGTGACAGTAAAACGTAAACTAGGTGTCCAACCCTCCTGTATAAAGCAGTACCCTTTAATTGCTGCCCAGGATGTCAGTTCCTGACAAGAAATCTTATTGTCCCTATAAACTTCCTGTTCAACCTTCCACCCCATACATCTATCAAATGCTATAATGTTCTACATCCAGCTACGCTACCCCTGTTGGATTTAGCAAAGGGAGGAAAATATCATGATGGAGAGGAGGGAGGGTCCGTGAGCCAAGACCTACCCCTGTTTTTCAAATTAGCAGATGAGGAAGCTTAGTTTTACAAAACACATGAACGTGACTGTCAGGCATTGATGGAAGCATAAACAAAAGTATTGGCAAACATCACTGATATACCACTCCCTAACCCCTCTGATGAGTATTTTGTTGATGGTTCCAGAGCTTGGGATAGTGAACAAGAATGTTTCATAATTTGGTATTACAGTAGTCCATAGTGGAAAGGCATTAATACAAAAACAACAGCTGTTCTGCGCAAGAGGCTGAGCTGAAGGAACTCACTGCAGTGTGCAATCTGGGAAAAGGTAGAGAAATTAATATATTTTCTTACTCGCAATATGCTTATGATGTAGCACATCACTTTTCCACCATTTTGTGAAGCCATCATTTCTTGACCTCTTTTGGCAAACCTATAAAGAATGCACAGGTGGTAGAGCAGGTACTCACAGTACTCACACTTCATCCTAGGACAGTCATTGTCAAAGTGTCAGCACACATACGGAACAAACTCCCCTTGCAGTAGGGAATGCCTTGGCCTTCCAGGTGGCAAAGGAAGCACTGTGACTACCTCTGACAGACATACTGGCATAGCAGATGCACAAACCTCAGGAGACTCAGTGACTGGAAGTGTGAGGAGCCCATTTCTAATGGAGACATCCAGCCCTTGTGTTGATTGACCTCGAGCTACTGCAGGTCTTCCAGACCAAGGAACCCCCCACATCAACAAAAAGTATGGGTCAAAGATGGGGCAATTTGATCAGTGTCAGGGGTATAACAGGTAAACGCAAGTATTTGCCTCCCATGCCTCCTCTACCCCATTATGGCTGTCATAGCACATTCTACAGTGCACAACTCAAAGAGAGTGATGTGTGCAGTGGTGCTACAGAACTGGTGCATTCAAGGGATCCCAAATATGGCTGCAAAGTATGTTCAAGAATGTCTAGTTTATGCAAACATAACCCTGGTAGGCCTATTTGAGACCCATGGAAAGGCAC
Source organism: Anomaloglossus baeobatrachus (assembly GCF_048569485.1). Classification (NCBI taxonomy): domain Eukaryota; kingdom Metazoa; phylum Chordata; class Amphibia; order Anura; family Aromobatidae; genus Anomaloglossus; species Anomaloglossus baeobatrachus. The sequence continues at coordinate 243,659,382 of NC_134359.1, forward strand.
ACCAATTCTAGGCTGCAGGTAGACTACATACAGCAAATCAAAGAGGGGGTAGCTATGAATACTCCTTGGCATGCATTGACCATTTCTCTGGGTGGCTGGAATTTTGGGCCGTGACTAAAGCTAACACAAAAACTACAGCTAAAATTGATTAGTGAGGTGGTTTGTAGGTATGGGGTGCTTGAAACTTTAGCGAGTGCTAGAGGTACCCACGTTACTGGGGAATTTATGAAATAGACCTTGGCCACTCTTAGGATAGAACAGGCTTTCCATGTTTTCTATCACCCACAAAGTGATGGAAATGCCTCAATGGTACATGGAAATTAAAAATCCAGAAGTGCATGGAAGAAACACACTTGTCCTGGGTAGATTGCTTGCTGTCCCCATATGAATTACTGTTTGTTAATGTCCCTAAGACAGTGTTGTATGACCTACAGCAACTGCAAGACTCCCACAGTACCCTTACTAAATATGCCCTGAATCCCAGATACAGTGAGCCATTCTAAGTGCTGCTAACTACTGCCACTACTGTCAAGCTTCAAGACAAGGCCACTTGGATCCACGTGAGCCATTGCAAAAAGTTCTTAAATACCAGCAGCAGCAAAGGCGATCAGCCTGCTCTTTTGAAGCTCTTCAGTCGATCCAGACTATATAAGATGGGAAAATCACTTCACTATACACAAAAGTGATCAGTAATATATTAAAAAAAAATCAATATAACTAAATAAAAAAAAAATATTATATATATACACACACTATAAAAAAGAAACAGTACAAAAATAGTAAAAAAAAAAAATGTTAATGTTGTTGAAATTTTTTTTTTTAATTACTATTTTTTTTATACTATTTCTTTTTTATAGCATGTGTGTGTGTGTCTGTGTGTGTTTATATATATATATATATCTATATCTCTATATCTCCATATCTCCATATCTCCATATCTCTATATCTCCATATCTCTATATCTCTATCTATAGATATATATTAAAAAAATGAGAGAAAAAAAAAAAAAAATATATATATATATATATATATTCGCATTTTTTTTTTCTTAAATATATTGCTAATGACGTATAAGTTTTGTGTATAGTGAAGTGATAATTTTTTCCCATCTTATATAGTCTGCATCGATACACCTGAAACTTGGTATGTTTTTGGTGAACTAATTGTGCTCAGTCACCTCCCTCAAACTTAGTTGGGATAGAACTTCCATTCTAAGACCCGCAACACACATCCGTTTAATTTGTACGTGTGCGGTAGATATTTGCACATACCGGAGACACGTACACACGGAGACCCATGTTATTCAATGGTAGATAGCACACACACATAAAATCACACGGAACGTGTGACTGTGTGGAAAGTACGTGTGTGCGCTTTTCTACACGGACAACATGTCCGTTTTTGGCCGGCAGCACGCAGGCACGGACCCGCTTTAGTCTATGGGTCCGTGCCTGCACGAACCGCACACGGAGTATGTCCGTGTTCAGCACGTTTCGTGCGTGTGCGTTTTTACACTAGCGATCTTATTTTTTTTTTTTTTTTCAATTAAAATCAGTATACTTACCTTTTTTTTTTTTCTGTTCTCAGTCATACTTTCATTAGCGCTCGTTTTTTTTCTTCCCCCGGCTCATACCGCTCCCCGATCACCAGCGCGGCGAGGAACAGCTGTGCAGAGAATACGCGGCAACAATTACTTTGAATATGCCGGCCGCTCATTAATCAATCCCGTATTCCCTGCTTTCCCCACCCATAGACGCCTGTGATTGGTTGCAGTCAGACACGCCCCCCACGCTGAGTGACAGGTGTCTCACTGCACCCAATCACAGCAGCCGGTGGGCGTGTCTATACTGTGCAGTAAAATAAATAAATAAATAATTAAAAAAACTGGCGTGCGGTCCCCCCCAATTTTAATACAATGACAATGTACAATGGCATGACAATGAAGTCGGGTGAAGTTCACCCGAGTTCATTCTCATCGCGCAACTCTGTCTGCTGTCAGCCGACATGTATCAATGACATTGTGCAACACACAAACGGACATTCCACATGGACATTCCACGTACACATACACGGGCATTTTACACACAAACACGGACATTTTACACGTACACACGGCTCGCATACACCATCACACGGATGCCGTACGTACCGGAGAAACGCCCCAAAAAAACGGAACACGGACCCGAAAAACGGACCGTGTCACACGGACGTTTTTTTTGCGGAAGTGTGTTTTAGGCCTAAGGCAGGGATATATATTGTTCAAAAGCCTGTTAATTCTATAGTGATTGTATTTTTATTTAAAACCTAATGAAGCATACCTTGTTAGCCAAAACGCATTGTTTTCATAATTAATAATATTAAAAAACTTTTAATCTACAATACCTGGTTTGTTGAAGCACCTTCCTGGGATTTTACTTTCTTTAGTACACATTGCAAACATTCTAAGACTACAAGACATCGGATCACAGATGTGAAGATATCCTTTTATTCGCCCTTCTATTACCTACATGCCAATATAGACGGCTTAGGAGGGTTGATTCTACTGACAGATTCCCTTTAAAGAAAACATCTTCAGATTTGTTGGCTTTGTTTTTTTCCTTTATTTCTTCTTGTTTTTCAACATTTCCACATTTTTTTTATTTCAGAAGGGCAGAACATATTAGCAATTTCAGCTGTCCTTCTGTTATTCTTTGGTTTCAGAAATCAGATATTTAATTAAAATAATTACATTTATATGAGACTGTTATTGCAGCTGCACTGAATTTCTGGACTTGGTACCCTCATGATTTTCACCATCATAACAAAATTTACTTTTTTCATCACAGAACACTTTAAAGCCAGCATGCTAACCTAAATAAACTGAATCAAGGAGGTTAAGTGAGCTCACCGATCTTCCTATGGATCCTCGGACCAGGGACTGTGTGGCTGGCATCCAACATGCGAGGCAAAATTTAGAAAGGAACAATCCTGTGGTCCGTCTTTCATAAAAATTTGCGTCTTTATTGGTTCACATCAAAAAATGTTCATCTAGATATTCCGGATAACCGTCCCGCCTGACGTTTTTACTGTAAATTTGATAAGGAACTAATTGATGCCTTAATCATCTTTTTGTTTTTTATCATCTACTGCTGCAAAAAAACAACAATGCAAATTTCATGAAAATAGATGAGCTCCCCGGCATGTAAAGAATCCCTTTCTATTATGGTGGAGAAGATCGTTATATCCCATAAACATAGAGGATGCCCCACTGTCGCACAATTAGTATTAAAAATCTGAATGCATCTCTAAATTAAGCTGTAACCAAAGGGGGTGATTTATCAAGGCATTTAGGCAAGCTTTCTTGCAACAAAAGGTTGCAGAACTACGTGCTACTTTATGCTATTTTCAGTACCCAATTTTGGCCAAATTTTAGATTTTGGATAGATGGCCTCACATTGTACTCTAGAATACTTTGGAATATAAAGGAGTATTTGGGCAACTCAATAATGACTATAGCGGGCTTTACACGCTGCGATCTCGCCAGCAAGATCGCAAGCGATCGTACCCGCCCCCATCAGTTGTGCGACACGAGCAAATCGCTGCCCGTGGCGCACAACCTTGCTTAACCCTGTCACATGGACTTACCTGTCCTGCGATGTCGCTCTAGCCGGCGATCCACCTCCTTTCTAAGGGGGCGGTTCGTGCGGCGTCATAGCGACGTCACACAGCGGCCGGCCAATAGAAGCGGAGGGGCGGAGATGAGCGGGACATAAACATCCTGCCCACCTCCTTCCTTCCGCATTGCCGGCAGCCGCAGGTAAGCTGCAGTTAATCGTTCCCGGAGTGTCACACGGACGACGTGTGCTGCCTCGGGAACGATGAACAACCGGAGCACAGAGGGACGTTCGATTTTTTGAAAATGAGTGACGTGTCAATGAGCAACAATTAGGTGAGTATTTTTGCTCGTTCACAGTCGCTCATTTGTGTTACACGCTACGATATGTCAAACGAGGCCGGATGTGTGTCACTAACGACGTGTCCCCGACGACATATCGTTAGATATATCGTAGCGTGTAAAGCGGCCTTATGTGACCAGGATCTTTGGCTGAAAACAAGACCAAGCAATCACCCTTCCACCACTGTGCTAATGGGTATTAGGCTATGTGCGCACTTTGCGTTTTTACCTGCAGCGTTTTCATGCCAAAATGCATGCGTTTTGATTTTCAAGCAAAGTTTATGGGAAATGGGGATTTCTTGTGCGCACTATGCTGTTCAAAATGCTCCGTTTAATTTGCATATTTTTGGGCACAAACTCAGCGTTCAAAGAAGCAGCATGTCAATTGTTTTTGTCATTTGGGCTGCGTTTTGCTAACATTGAAGTAAATGAGAAGTTGCAAAAAGCAACAAACATCAAAATTCCAGCGTTTTACATGCTTTTTAGCGGCAGAAAACATGCGTTTTGGACTACATAAACACATGTGTTTCTGACATCAAAATAATGGAATGATTTGTCCCTTTACACACACACATAGTCCGACAATTAAATTAATGAAAAATATTAATTTATTGTTATTTTACCCATAAATAGTATAAAACCGCTATAATTATATTAAATATAACTATTTTTGATATGATTTAAATAATTATATTTGTTTTCATTTTTTTAACCTTTTTTCTTATTGTTTGTATGTTAAAACTTTATTTAGTGGTGTCCTTGTAATCAAAACACATCTGTCTTTATGCAATGAAAAAGCATGTAAAAAGCGCTAAAAACGTGGCTAAAACGCGGTATATACACACGCGTATTTATAGCATTTTGATGGTCAAAAGCAAGTTTGGAAAAAGAAATTTCTGCCAGAGGATGCGTTTAGAACTGCAACTACCTCGACGCAAAGTGCGCACATAGCCTTATAGGTAAAGGACACTGTTTCAAAAGTCTTGTGGTTTGTCTCGATGGAACTTTTTTTCGAAGGATACTTTTAGGGGTGCTTCACACATAGCGAGATCGCTACCGAAATCGCTGCTACGGCATGGTTTTGGTGACGCAACAGTGACCTCATTAGCGATCTCGCTGTGTGTGACACTGAGCAGCGATCTGGCCCCTGCTGCGAGATCGCTGCTCGTTACACACAGCCCTGGTTCGTTTTCTTCAAAGGCGCTCTCCCGCTGTGACACACAGATCGCTGTGTGTGACAGCGAGAGAGCGACGAAATGAAGCGAGCAGGGAGCAGGAGCCGGCATCTGGCAGCTGTGGTAAGCTGTAACCAGGGTAAACATCGGGTAACCAAGGTGGTTACCCGATATTTACCTTAGTTACCAGCCTCCGCAGCTCTCACGCTGCCTGTGCTGCCGGCTCCGGCTCTCTGCACATGTAGCTGCAGTACACATCGGGTTAATTAACCCGATGTGTACTGTAGCTAGGAGAGCAGGGAGCCAGCGCTAAGCAGTGTGCGCGGCTCCCTGCTCTCTGCACATGTAGCTGCAGTACACATCGGGTTAATTAACCCGATGTGTACTGTAGCTAGGAGAGCAAGGAGCCAGCGCTAAGCAGTGTGCGCGGCTCCCTGCTCTCGCGGTTATGATCGCTGCTTCGGCTGCTGTGTTTGACAGCTAAGCAGTGATCATAACAGCGACTTACAAGGTCGCTGTTACGTCACAGAAAATGGTGACGTAACAGCGACCTCGTTGTCGCTGTCGCTTAGTGTGAACCAGCCCTTACTCCTGGACATCCTACGAAACAAGATATAATTGTTTAATGTTTTTCTAATTGTACTGTCGTGAATTTAAACATTTAGCATTGTAACTAAGACCTTTAGAGTCTGAGCAGTAGCTCTTTGGTATTATTTTTTTGCAATTTTTCTAAGCATTGTACATTCTAACTTTGAGGAGTATTTGCTGTTTTACACTTGTAAATATTTTTTTTTACTGTAGAATGATTATAATAATAATTTTTATTTTTATTTTCTATAGCGCCAACATATTCCACAGGACTTTACAATTCAAAGGGGACATGTATGGACTATATGAGACACTGCAAAGTAACACAATTATATAGATACCAAGAGGAGTGATAGCCCTGCTCACAAAGTTACAATCTATGAGACTTAAGCCTGCTTTACACGCTGCAATGTATCTTACAATGTGTCCGCGGGGTCACGTCGTAAGTAACGCACATCCGGCATTGTAAGTTACATTGCAGTGTGTGACAGGTACGTGCGATTGCGATTGAATGTTAAAACGTTCATCGCATACACATCTTAACTTTCTCTAGAGTTGCACGTCAGATTGTTTATCGTACCCGGGGTAGCACACATCACAGTGTGTGACACCCCGGGAACAATGAACTGCAGCTTACCTGCGTCCTGCAGCTCCCGGCCCACAATGCGGAAGGAAGGAGGTGGATGGGATGCTTACGTCCCACTCAGCTCCGCCCCTCAGCTTCTATTGGCCGGCTGCCGCGTGACGTCGATGTGACGCCGAACGTCCCTCCCACTCCAGGAAGTGGACGTTCGCCGCCCACATCGAGGTCGTATGGAAGGTAAGTACGTGTGACGGGGGTTAATCGTTTGTGCGGCACGTTCAACAAATTGAACATACCACACATACGATGGGGCGTTGCAAATCGCATATGATATCGTATGCGAAATTGCAACGTGTAAAGCAGGCTTAAGATGGGAAATGATTGTCTTCAAATTTTTGGGACAAGTCCTTAGAACTCTTCCTATATTGATTGGCAGCAAAAATGAATTTGCAAAGAACATTGCTAATGCCTTTTCTTTTTGGGATTATGTTATACACACCAGAAAGATCAGGAGGACCAGTAAATAACCAAAACCTCTGTTTTTATAGAGGTGGTCACCCTCGTAGATGAACAATTAATCAAAGGAATTTGACTAGCAGCACCAGGCTACTACTTACCCTTTTAATTCCTATAAAAGCACTTAAGGTGTACGTAATTTATTACTCTTTACTGTGGTATTTTGGCCCAGATTTTGCTCAATAATGTAATTTGTGTTTTTAGTTACGTGTTTTTTCTTACCTAATACCTGTAAGACTGTTAAGGACTTTGACGGGGATTCTTTAAAGCAATTTCACCAGAATTATGTCACAAAATTGCTTTGAAGAGTCTCAAAGTTTTGAAGCAACTCAAAGTTGCACCAAAAATGTGTGACTTTGGCATTTTTATGGCTGTCTCTCACTACTGTGTCAAAATGGGTGGAGCATGGGAGTGATGAGGTCACAGGAGGGCTATGTCATGACGAGCTGTGGCATTCCTTACACTACAAATCTTATTCCAATCAGGAAAGATTTCTGGCAAGGTGCACAGGGGTGCACACCTTAATCATGAAGAAGAAAGCACCTGTTCATGACTCTGGAGCTTCTAACTCTACCGTTCTCCCTTTTCAAAAGTGGTGGGAAAAACTCCAGTCCTGATGAAACGGGACCAATATGTTTTTTGGTATGTCCAAATTTATGGGGAATGTTGCATTTCATAAATCTGGCTTGTTTGCACAGATAACTATGCCCACCTACACCCATTTTTAAAAAATGGCAAGGGCAGCATAAAATAGTTGTCACAAGGGTGTTACGGCTTGACAAGCTTTCAAGGGAGCTGAGATCAGACGGTCACAGCATATTGTTGATCGCAGATCCTCTTTAGTGCCCGCTTGTTGTTTTCCCTGAGTTAGAGCTTATTTAATGACACCTGGTGCTGAAGGGGTTAAAGTTCTTTTCTATCCGGATGTGATCTAACAAGCTCACCTGCAGTAGCTTCCTTCTGCTGTAAATATCCACTCCTCATTCCTCCTTATGTGGGCTATAGTGCATTCTATACTGTCCATTTTGAAAGAACTTGTCTTTTGAGAAGCTTAGGTGTTTGCTTCTGTTGCAGCTGAGATGTTCCTACTGGGGAAACCATGGAGAGTTATTTGTTATGTCTTTCTCCACCTGTTTGTCTTACTTTCCTCATGTTGTCTTATTGCAGCGTCTTGCTGGACTTCACTAATATGGGTGAGTTCAGGGCCATCGAGGGCCTAGATACGTGAAAGTGCACAGGTGAAGGACCTGTCTAGGGACATTTGGGATTGCAGGGATAAGACTCAGTTGAGTGTAAGGAGGTGACCCCGCTTCTCTCTCCCTAGCGCCAGGGCCTTCCGTTGTATTGTTTTTCCCTTTTGGTCTTGTGTCATTCGCCAGGAGTCTCGCTCCCGGTGTGACAATAAAAAGTAGCAATTTTTTACTCAAGAGAGGCATGCAACAAAATTTACCATATTTTTTACACCAAGATAACTGTCTCCCAGCAGTTTTATACCTAAGGATGAACCATATTTATCCAACATTTTTTGTGTGACATTTTAGAAAACTTGGTAACGGTGCCACAGCAAGTCAGACTTTAAAAATTCCAGGTACAATGACTTTCCCCTATAATGTGTACGAAATATCTAAACCTTCACAGAACATTGTCACATATACAGTACATCTAACAACTATATTCACTATTCAGCATTTCCAAACCTAGAATTCTCAAGTGCAATATATCTAGGAATGGAAGATAAGGGATAATATAAATAATGCTGGTTTGCAGAGTTAGAAGACATTTCTTTAGTAATTTTTTTTCTTCTGTGACCACTCTAAAATTGGAAAATGTTCCCAGGTAGTTTGCTAGCCAGTGATAGCTTTGATTAAGATTACCCATTGTGTCCAGCTGAAATATCAGCGCAGACAATAATTCACCCGTAATGTACATTCTTCCCTAGAACCCAGAGATATATATTGAATATGATCCCAATAAAAGCCCTGCAATATTATTTAATGTTAGTGAGACGGCTCATTCTGCCAGCTCCACGTTTGGTTTGCTGACAACTGAATTTATTTGGTGATTCATGGACATTCCCCGAACCGGTAGGTTATCCAAGTACAATAGAAAGGAAATGAGGAAGAAGCTTTCGATAGCGAAACCGGTGGTGATGAATGATAATTTCTTACTCTCCTGCAAATAACATTGCAGGGGGAGAAAAAAAAAGAAATAAAATAAATGTTGATGTTGAAACACACAAAGAAATGAAATTCTTCACACATAATGCAAACACAAAGCTATTTCTTAAGAATATAAATTGGAATCATACCAAGTAGATACCCACGAAAACTGAAAGATGTAGAGTGTAATCGAATGTTGGAAAATAGAAAAATTTAGAGACAATAAATATGTATAAGAATGCAATTAATCTGGAACTAAATAGATTAATTCTCCGTAGAACAGTTTGATCTACATCGATCTGTATTTCATTGCATGTAGAATCTACTCTGCTTCATTGGCTCCATTCTATAAACATACATTCCATAAACAAGGTCAGGTTCAGGGGTGTACATAATATTTTCAGACTGTGGCATGCATAGAAGTTCTAATTGGGTCCTCCAACCCAAAAAATAAATAAATGTATGTGTTCATAAGTCTTTAATGACCCTTGTCATGAACAGCCGAGGGAGTCACTCAGATATCCCGCAGCTGTTCACTAATTTGTCAAGAACACGACTACTCTCTAGCACCCCCCTTGTCGGCAGGCCACTTTTGATACTGCAGGACAATGCAAAAAATGAGGCTGCTGAGCTAATAATGCCAAATATTGGAGGTCTCACAGCAAGGGTAAATGTATATATCACCGATTCCCGCTAATGGAATATATATATATACCTCGGTACCCTTAATGATAGCACTCCAATAATTCTATGCAATAATAATTACGCTGTCACCACCCAGACTTTCTACAGGTAGCTGGGGACCTGTTTCAGATAGCAGAAGGCTTTTCAGACGGGTTTGGAACTATTCAATTTTATATATTTAATCCGAAAATAGGCAGTGTTTAAAAAATATACAAGAATTTACAAAAGGGAACAATACAAATACAGTATAGACAGTTACATAAAATAAAAGGTATAACTGTGAAACTTACTAAACTCGTGCCATAGATGTGATGTCCGAATTTAGGGAGGGAGGGGCTCCAAGAGAAAAAGATGGTAGAAAGACAGCCAGCATCACCACTTACTGATGCCCTCCAGTACTGACTCCCCCCAGCAAGGAGCTAATCGCTCTCATGCCCTCAGGTAACCCCCCTCTCTGTGACCTCATTTTACAGTCTCTTATGGGCTGTGCCAAGAGTGTCACAAAGTTATTTAATTCTATCTTTTCACACATCTTTGCCCCTGGGCCACACAGGTGAAAGATATTAGCGTCATATTTTATATCTCGATTTTTCATTTACATAGATACCAAACACAATGCATCTAGCATTATTTTACTGGCCAATACTAATTTGTCATGATACCAACGATCTCCCAGTCAAGCTAAACGGTGCGCTGGGTTCAGCGCTCCACAGGGATTCTGGCAGTATGTTTTTCATTTTTCTAGCATTAACGGGCCACATAAAAAACTGTATTAGGAGTTTTTCCTCCAACAGAACAAAGGATTGTCTATTCTGTACATCTTTTGGCTGTAGCTCTACCATCCCCGAGTTGTAAATTCCTAAACTTTCAGGGCGATCAGATAATCGTCATGGCGATCTGTGGCTGATGGTGGGGAGGGGCGTAAGGACCTTTCAAGAGTTTTACATGACATCCCTAGTTCTGCGTAGAATGGAATCTCTATCCTTGAAGTGCAGGAGTTTAAGGAGGATAGGCCGTGGAGGTGCTCCTGGTGGGGGGAGTGACTAGGTACCCTGTCTGACCTTTCAATATTGAAGAAGGGGGACAGCACCTCTCTCTCAATGGTCTCCAGCAGCCACTTTTCAAAAAATGCCAGTGGGTCACTATCCTCCACCTTCTCCAGTATGCCCACCAGCCGCAGATTGCCTTTGCGAGAATGGTTTTCCAAATCGCATACTTTATTCAGTAACGCAGCAACATTCAGTGTGGCTTTCCCCTGGTCCCGGGCTATTGGTGACAATTTGTCCTCTGCTTTGCGCAATCGGGCCTCCAACTCCCTCACTCTAGGCATCACCCCCCAGAGCTCACTTTTATCAATGTGGGTTCAAGGATAACAGGGACTGCTCCATGTCCTCCCCTCCCCACTCTCCTCCATGTGCCTCACTGTGTGCGGGTGCTGGGCCGTGGAGCTGGTACCCAGCAGAGTACTCACAGCCCTCTCAGTATCCAGACCATCTTCCTGCTCCATGCTTTGAGGGGCTCCACCATCAGCTGTGCCTCTGAAGGTAAGCACCGTGCCCGGGGCACCTCTAGCAAAGAGCTCCAGCCTGCCTGCCACCTCTGACACTCTGCCGCAGGCTGGAGTTCTCTGAGCCGACGCCATTTTAAATGCTGCCGAGTCCTGGTCCTGCGCGTCTTTGTCACTTTTCTTATGGCGAGTCATGGTGACGCCGAGGATCCAAAGCACTCTGGGGGGTCCCAGACAGTATTACAGCCCACCAGGATCAGTGTGCCAGTGATTGCAGCTTGTACAGCAGGATTTTGTCTGGATCCACGGCGGGAGCTCGCTTGCAGCATGTTCGCTCTACATGGGTCCCAGGCCACGCCCCCCAAGCACTCCATAAAGTCACAAGAGAAATGGACCTTTAATCAGCCTATATGGTGTGGAGACATTTTGGTTACAGACAACTGTCTTCAAGCATGCAACCTTCTTGTTCATTGAACACATCACCAATTTTAATATATTTCTAAAGGTGCTACTCACATGAATTTCTCACCAGATCTCGGTAACAACCCATCCAATCCACACAGGCAAAGAAATCAAACCAATAATGCCCATAAATTTAATGATGTTTAAAAAGGGAAAAATATTGAACACGCTTACTAAAATGTATTTAATACTTCATACAAAAGCCTTTGTTGGTGATGACCGCTTCAAGACACCTCCAGTATGGAGAAACTAGTCACCTGCATTGCTCAGAAGTGATTTTGGCCCTATCTTCCACACAAACACTCTTCAAATCCTTAAAGTCCCATTGGCTCCTTCTATAAAGTCTGCGCTTTCGTTCCTTTCAAATATTCTCTATTGGATTGAGGTCAGGTGATTTGCTTAGCTAAACTAGCAGCTTTATTTGTATTCTCTGAAACCAATTTAGAGTTTCCTTGGCTGTGTGTTTGGGATCATTGTCTCGCTGAAATGACCACCTTGTAGATGGCAGCAGATTTGTATCAAGACTATATCAGTACATTTGTCCATTAATCCTATATGAAGTTTGCCAGTGCTGTATGCTGAAAAACAGCCCCACACCATGATATTTCCACCTTCAAACTTCACTCTTATCGTATGGTGTTTTTGGAGTGATATGCAGTACATTTTGGCCTCCAAACATGGTGTGTATTATGGCATCCAAGAGTTTTATTTTGGTCTCCTCTGACCAGACTATATTCTCCCAGTATTTTACAGGCTTGTCTACATGTTGTTGAGCAAACTTTAAATGCGCTTGAACATGTTTTTTTTCAGGACTGGACTCTTGCGTGCTGAGCGTGCATACAGGCCATGGAGGTTGAGTGCATTACTTATTGTTTTCTTTTAAACAATTGTACCTGCTAATTCCATGTCTTTTTATAGCTCTCACAGGTTGTCCTAGGCTCTTGGTCAACTCTTCTAATAATTATTTTCACTCCTCTGTCTGAAGTCTTACAAGGAGCACCTGTTCTTGGCTGGTTTATGGTGAAATTATGTAATTTCCACTTCCGAATTACGGCCCCAACAGTGCTCACTGGTGCCTTCAGTAGTTTAGACATTTTTATGCACCCAATGCCATCAGTATAATTTTCAACATTAAGGTTGTCAAGGTCTTGAGACAGCTCACTGGTTTTAGCAATCATGAAATGTTTTTTGTGGGGCACCTTAATAATGAGACGCTTTTTTTATAGGCAATCAGGTAAACTAGCTGATATTATTTTTCACAAAGTTGCAGGATTGCTTGCTAATTATTCATAGATTTCAGCTGGTGTCATGACTTTGCATGTTTTTTATACCTATCTTTATTTGTGTATATATATTTTTCTCTGTGTCATTTCTCATTATTACAAATAACTTAATTTATGGACATCTATGGTTTTCTTTCTTTGCCTGTGTGGATTGGATGGGTTGTTACCGACATCTGGTGAGAAATTCATGTCAACAGCACCTTTAGAAATATATTTACTTAGAAAATTGATGACATGCTCAATACTTATTTCAGCCGCTGTATATAATTTTTGGGCGGAGGGGAAAGTCATTTCTCCCAAGTTTTAGAAACCAGGAGAAGGACATTTCTTGTGGAATGTGCATATCAATTATGTTCCTATTGAAATCTCTTAAGGGGGCTTTACATGCAACGATATCTCTAACGATATGTCGTGGGGGTCACGGAATTCGTGACGCACATCCGGCGTCGTTAGCGACGTCGTTGCGTGTGACACCTATGAGCGAGTGTTAACGATCAAAAATACTCACCTAATCATTGATCGTTGACACGTCGTTCATTTTCAAAAAATCGTTGCTGGTGCTGGGCGCAGGTTGTTCGTCGTTCCTGAGGCAACACACATCGCTATGTGTGACACCCCAGTAACGACGAACAGTTCGTTCCTGCGTCCTCCGGCAACGAGGTGGTGTGTGGTTAATGCGGCTGGTCTCCTCCCCTCCGCTTCTATTGGCGGGCCACTGTGTGACGTGAAGGCGCACAAACCTCCCCCTTAAAAAAGAGTTTGTTCACCGCCCACAGCGACGTCGTTAGTAAGGTAAGTATGTGTTACGCGTCCTAGCGATATTGTGCGCCACGGCCAGCGATTTGCCCGTGATGCACAAACGACGGGGGCGGGTGCTTTCACGAGCGACATCGTTAGCAATGTCGCTGCGTGTAAAGCAGCCTTTAGTGTGCTCACCAGTGATACTTCTTTTATGGTCATTATAGAGTATGATACTCTCGAAAATTTCCCACGCATAGACACACTGAATAGGGAGGGTATCCCCACAGTCAATCCCCTGCACAGTTTCAACCAAATGTACAATATAGAAGTGATGACTCCATTGTGCCACCAACACAATGTAATACTCCCACAGCATGATGTACCTAAAGTACCCCCCTATGCGCATAGTCTTTCCATACACACACTCACACTCAAAAAGGGGGTTCATAAGAAAGAGACGCACTTCTTTACATGTATAGACTTTAATAGGGGTTGTCTTTATGGGACCCCCCCTTTTAAACATTATGGTGAACTACTGTTCCATTTACTTAATACCACTGGTGGACACAGAAAAGAAAGTGCCCCTGCGCAAGAACACTATACGGCCTGCTTTGGGAGTATAAGTCAGCCCCCTTACCTTCTAGGTCCCTGTGTGTCTTATCAGGTGTACCAATGGTGTGTGCCACTGTTGTGCACACCGACAATGCAGTCAGACAGCAAAAAGCTGCATAAACTATCAGATGCTGTCATTGTTCACATCTCTTTGTCCTCCATTCTAGTTAGCACATGATAGATTACCATTTCATGGTTTCAAGCATGCCCCGGTTGGTCGTCCTTGTGCAGCCATTTTTATGAAGAGCTCTGAGTACACCACTATAGAACATTTTGCTGCCATCTTAACCACTATAAATATATATTTTTTGATGCTAGTCTGTGAGTCGCACATCATATAGTAAATTCAGTGAAAGCTATGAAACAGCTTCATGTGAGCCAACTGACTGCAGGAGTTATAGTTAGGCATTTACCGCTGCTATTTTTTTGCTTTTTTTTTTTTAGCAAAAAGAAATAAATAATGTTGTGTTCCATATATTACATTAAAGGGATAGTCCGGAAAAAAAGTAATTTGACAGTTCTCCAATTTATTAATGAATTACATTGGCCAAAATACTGCCGTAAAATGCCTATTTCAGAACCCACCATGCTCCTCTACTTCTGGATTTGTAGAGTTTCCTTCTTTTTGCCAGTGATGTGATACACAGGGCAGGTTGACTGTATTATTTCAGTACCTAAGCCAACAACCAGCCATGATGGAGACTAAGCAATTGAATTGAGAAAGGTAGCCAGCCCCCTGTACCACGACTTCAACACAAAGAGGGAGTATCAAACGTATTTTCCGGATTATACAATGCACTTTTCCCCCCCAAAACTGGTGGAAAATGGGTGTGCATCTTAAAATCTGGATATGGCTTACCGGGGCGGCGGTGGTGAAGCGTGATCACAGGAGGCAGGGTTGGCAATACTGAGGGCTCAGAAGAGGGGGTGTCACTGCAGTACGGTGGCTGAGGAGGGTCAGCGATACTGCGTGTCATGACGGCAGGAGCCATTGATGTGCCGGTGAGCTATATCTCCATTGAACTGTGGGCGCCATTAAACTGCCGGTAATACGCGGACTTCAAGAAAATGGCTGCGGAGGCAAATATGGGCATGCACCGCCTCCGCAGACATTTTCTTGAGGTCCATTGTGTCAACCGCCGTTAGTTCAATGGAGCCTGCAGTTCAATGAAGCGCGCAGCCCACTGGCAGATCTATGGTGACCACTGCCGTGATACCCCCGAGCCCACAGTATTGCTGACCCTCTGTCCTGTGACCCTCCTGAGCCATGACACCCCCTTCTTGGAGCCCGCAGCATCCCCGACCCTGCCTTCTGTGACCCTCCTGAGCCAGTCTACTACCGTGGCTCCCACTGGTAAGATATTATAAGACGCACTAGGATTGTAAGACGTACCCTCATTTTAACATTAAAAATTATTTTTTCCTATTTTCCTCCTCTAAATTTGGGGGGCATTTTATAATCCAGTGTATCTTATAAGACAAAAAATACAGTAATCTTTACTTGGGCATCAAGCAAATAACTTTTTCCAAGGTAACTCGACATACAAGCCCTCTGTGGGATTTTGGATGATTTTTCTATCCTTAACAAAAAAGCCAGTTGCTTTCACAGGTTTTTGTTTGTTTCCAAATGGAACCCAGATAAAAAGTCCAACAGAACGTTGCAGGCATATTTGTATCACACAAAGAATGAGAAAAGACCACCAAGAAAACTACAAATCCTGACCCAAACACCATGTATGAATCCAAATAAAAAATACTGATCCCTGCCAGGTTCATAAAAGAAAGGGAGCACATACAGTATCTGAAGTGTTCGATGTGCTCATGCACAATAGAGTATTTTTACCACATTTATTCACCCCAAAAATTAGGTGTATACAATTTTTTTTTTAACACGGGACCTCAGAATATTTTCTCTTCATTTTGGTGATAATTACTTATGGAGTGTGTACTTTTATTGAATGTTGTCACGCTCCCCGGGTCCCGACGTCGTTCCTCACTCACCGCTCCGGTCCCCGGGTCTCCTGCCCCCAGTCACACGTCCTCCTCGGCACCGCTCCCTGCTCTGGCCTCCGGCACCCGGGCGTCGCGCATGCGCATTAGGGCGCGCGCACGGTCACTGACCTCCTCTTAAAGGCCCAGCACTCCCTAAACAGGATATTGCATCAGTCAGGGTCAGGTATATTAGGAGCTTCCTACCTGGAGGGCGTCGCCTGTTCTACGAGTTCTATAGCTAGGAGTCCAGGCCCCGCTTGCTGTGTCTTGCATTAACACTGTGTCTTCCACAGAACCACTTCTACCAAGTTAACCTGGTCCTGTCCACAACCTGTCCGAGAGGTCCTGCGGGGACTGTCCTGCCAAGCTATCCTGGCCTGGGCCACAGCCTGTCCGAGTGGTCCTACGGGGACTATCAGCTGAGACGCCACCATCTTCTTCAGTCTGAACCTGCCTCCTATCCTCGGCTTCACCCGGTGACCTTTGCCTCCTCTACCGGTTGGACTCTGTTCACGTCTGACGTCTCTACCTGCCATCAGTACCCGGGCACCGTCATCACACCTGGCACCAGGAACTCTTTGTCCCCAGGGACTTCCTCATTCCAGCCTCTGGAAAGGACTCTGACCTTATCCCGCTTAGTGCTCCGGCAACCGTGCACCTAGGCCCTCTGGTGGGGTGACCGGACAGTCCCTGTATAGGGGTTAGCTCTGTGTTGCCTCACTGGGGGAGTCCGGTGCACGGCCCAGAGGATCCACCACCCGGGCATGACAAATGTCTCCAGTGCCTATGTGACTTGTGTGTAAATGGTAACACGTTAAGGTCAGAGCCTTTTATTCTGGTCCTGAGGACATTACATGAACTGATTTGGAGCATTAAACGACCTCCGATCGGTAAATATTTGTCTGACTATATCCATGGAATCTTACATAGCAAGTCATGATAGTATTCGCATTTAGGATACAATCCATTCAGCATAATATAATCGTTAGTGATTATGGGATCATTTGAAATTTAAATTTTCAGACAAATTAGTTCTGCAGCAAAGTTTATGCACTCAAATTGAATGTTTCCTATTATGCTCTGGAGTTTCTCTAGACTCCAGAGCATAATAAATGTAAGACATTAAAAAAATATATACACTGTGTGCAGAATTATTAGGCAAGTTGTATTTTAAAGGATTTTCTTTTATTATTGTTCAACAACTATGTTCTCAATCAACCCAAAAAGACTCATAAATATCAAAGCTTAATATTTTTAGAAGTTGGAGTGGTTTTTTTTTAGATTGGCGCACAACATCGCTAACACCCGTCACACGGACTTACCTTCCCTGCAACGTCGCTCTGGCCGGTAATCCACCTCCTTTCTAAGGGGGCGGTTCATGCGGTGTCACAGCGACGTCACACGGCAGCCATCCAATAGCAGAGAAGGGGCGGAGATGAGCGGCCGGAACATGCTGCCCACCTCTTTCCTTCTTCATTGCCGTGGACGCAGGTAAGGAGATGTTCGTCGCTCCTGTCATGTCACACATAGTGATGTGTGATGCCGCAGGAACGACGAACAACATCGTACCTGCAGCAGCAACGATATTTTGAAAAGGAGCGACGTGTCAACGAGCAACGATTTTTCACGTTTTTGCGCTCGTTGATCGCTGCTCCTTGGTGTCACACGCTGCGATGTCGCTAACGGCGCTGGATGTGCGTCACTAATGATGTGACCCCGACGATATATCGCTAGCGATGTCGCAGCGTGTAAAGCACCCTTTAGTCTTGGGCAGGATGTAATGGCGTTAGTGTCTTAGCCAATTTAGGTAGTATATTATTTGGTAGTTGTTTGTTTAATGGTGTATTAGTGAAGGTATTGTATGCACAGGGCCCTTGTATAAGCCCAAACGTCCTGGGGCTTGCACCTCTTGCCTCGTTTTGCCTCTTTGCTCTGGGACCAACATGAAGCATGACAAACACATGGCTGCATATTACCCATATAGGGATAGCATTAGTGTTGGGTGGGCTGTCATAGTGTGAGTGTTTTAGTCAATGTGAGTGGTATATTATTTGGTAATTGTGGGTTTTATGGTGTATTAGTGTAGGTATTATTACTGGTGTTTTCATGTACTGTAATTGTGTATAATTTAATATATGTATTTCATATTGATTCATATATCTGTTGACATGTGGTTATATTATATTGTGAATTAAGCACAGTGTTGTTAGCGAATAAACTTGTTAAATTTTATTATTATAACAAAGTTTTGTGTGTCTGTGTATGTATGAAATACAACAGACAGTAGCACAGCAGTAGAATAGTAACAGAGAAATATATCCTTGTGTAGGAGGAATATAGTACAGTGGAACCTTGGATTACGAGCATAATTGGTTTCGGCACTGTGCTCTTAAACCAAGTTACTTTTATATCAAAGCGAATTTTCCCATAGGAAATAATTGAAATGCCGACAATTCGTTCCACAACCCAAAATATTTACACCAACTTATTAATGTAATACAAAATAATGTACTGTATTCATATAAAATTATTACCATACACTAATACAAAATACTATACAGTAAAAGCATATAAACAAATTAAACTGCACTTTAGCTTACAATAGAATTGTTGGTGTGCGGGAGGTACGATACAAGCAATGTGCTGCACTGGTTAGTCGAAAGAGAGTACAATACTGTATCCACAAATGCAAATTGATAAACATGCTATATAGTATATACTGTACAATGGTATACTGTATACAGTACATATGGACAGAAAGTTACCTCCAGAGCAGGTCAGAGTGCAGTGAAAGGACAGAACCGGAAGTGAACACAGTGGGAATTTGCTCTTATTGCAAATCATTGCTCTTAAACCAAGTTACAAATTTGTAAAAAGCTTTGCTTGTCTTGCAAAACGCTCTCAAACCAGGTTACTCTTAATCCAAGGTTCCACTGTATATCCTTAGTTAAAATGAATAATAGTAATAATAAGTATAAGTAATTTATTCCCCTTTTACAGTTACTATTTGTTGTTGTAACCATTATTGTCTTTTTGTTCTTCTTTACCTTTTATCCCTTTATTAAGCAAAATCCATGCAAAGACAATGAGACAATCTTTTCAATGTTACAACATGTCGCCGGCATGTTCTTTGCCACATTACCTAATTACATAATGCGACGCTCCACAGGAGATATTCAATTTAATTGGATTCTGCAGGTGAAGAAACTAAGCGAGTGCGAGGCGTCTTCTTACATAACTGATTTTAGCCACTATCCCCTTACAAAACAAGGCACCTCACCAGTTCTGATGCATCGGTCTGCTGTTTATGTATTGATTACTTAATGTATAAAAGAATCTTATAGTGTAACATTAATAGCTAAAGTCTGTCCAGTCTGTAAACATTATCTTTATCACCCCCGCAGGAAAAACAAGCTACACCAAGGTAAAATTGGCCCATATTGATTTTCCTTCGTCTGAAGATATATTATTATTATTTTTCATCATTACTTTCTACGTTTTATTGTCTGGGGGTTACTCAGTTTTTTGTATAATACATCTACTTAACGCCTACATAAATACACAAGGATGCTTACAGTTCAGCTAGACAAGCACAGTTTAAGACATCAGAAGAAATTACATTTTAACAAGTGTGTGCAGTAGATGCATGTGTGTGACTTAAAGGGGTTGACCGGTCTAGTATGAAAGGTCTGCAATCAACCTATGTAAAGGGGGCTTTACATGGAGTGACATCGCATAGCGATGGCACCCGCCCCCGTCGTTTGTGCGTCACGGGCAAATCGCAGCCCGTGGCGCACAATCTCGCTTGTCCGTGTCACACGTACAGCCCTCCCTACTGATGTCGCTGTGGGCGGTGAACAACCTCCCCTGAAAGGGGGAGGTTCGTTCGGCGTCACAGCAACGTCACAGAGCGGGCCACCAATAGAAGCGGAGGGACGGAGAGCAGCCGCATCTCCGTCACTCCCACCTCGGTGCTCGTTGAGGACACAGGTAAGCTGTAGTTCGTCGTTCCCGAAGTGTCACACGTAGGGATGTGTGCTGCCTCGGGAACGCCAAACAACCTGCATCCTCAACAACCAATGATTTTTTTGAAAATGAACGATGTGTCAACGATGGACGATTTGGTGAGTATTTTCCATCATTAACGGACGCTCGTTGGTGTCACATGCAACGACGTCACTAACAATGCCGGATGTGTGTCACAGAATCCGTGACCCCGGCGATATATCGTTAGATATGTCGTTGCGTGTAGCGGGGCCTTAACCGTAGATTTGTAAATCCCCCCAGCACATCACTGTGTGCTGCGTGGATTCATCAGGATCTGGAAACAGCAGTCAAGGATTCGATATACATACGGTCACAATTCCTCCTGTGCCTCTTGGACACAATAGGTGACTGCTGCACTATGGATTCCGGGTGTGCTGCGCTGTCGGTATGCTGATAGACAGCTCAGCTGACCAATCTTGCGACAGAACATGCAGAACATTTGATGTTTTTAGTGACAGCTCAGCCTTCCAACAAAAGAGTCCACAGCACCCTGGTCAAAAAATTGAGCCGCCTGTGTGATCACCACACATTTAGCGACACAAGGACGCACGTCCAAGTCAAGGGATTACTTGATATAACATACCATAAAAAAGAAGGGGTGACAGCATCCCATTGGGTAAAGATCAGGGATGATCGAATACTTTGATTATTCGACTTCGCGAATATTTTCTGAATAACTCGCCGCTATTCAACTATTCGCGAATATTCAATGCGCAATGTAAGTCTATGGGAAACCCGAATAACAACTATTCGGTACTATTCGGGCTTACCATAGACTTACATTGCACATCGAATAGTCGAATAGTGGCGAGGTATTCGGAAAATATTTGCGAAGGGGAATATTTGAGGTATTCGATCATCCTAGTAAAGATCAATTCAATTCATCTTTATTCCATTGGTTGAGAACAGCAACGTTTCGACCACTTTGGTCTTTTGCAAGCATTGCTTGAAAAAGACCAAACCGATCGAAACGTTACTGTTCTCAACCAAGGGAATAAAGATAAATTGAATTGAACTTCCCCCAATGGGACGCTGTCACCCCTTCTTATTTTTTATGGCATGTTAGCTCAGCCATCCAATCTGAGACTGTGAGGTTCTCAGTTTTCCATGTGTGCCCTGTTCGGTCTGATTGCCCAGCTATTTAGCTAAGCAGGGAGTCCCAGAACACTGCCAGTCTTAGGCGGGCTTTGCACGTTGCGACATCGCAAGCCGATGCTGCGATGTCGCACGCGATAGTCCCCGCCCCCGTCGCAGGTACGATATCTTGTGATAGCTGGCGTAGCAAAAATTATCGCTACACCAGCTTCACATGCACTCACCTGCCCTGCGACCGTCGCTCTGGCCGGCGACCCGCCTCCTTCCTAAGGGGGCGGGTCGTGCGGTGTCATAGCGACGTCACACGGCAGGCGGCCAATAGCGGCGGACAGGCGGAGATGAGCTCGATGTAAACATCCCGCCCACCTCCTTCCTTCCGCATTGTGGCCGGCGGCAGGTAAGGAGATGTTCCTCGCTCCTGCGGCTTCACACACAGCGATGTGTGCTGCCGCAGGAGCGAGGAACAACATCGTACTTGTCGCGGCACTGGCATTATGGAAATGTCGGAGGCTGGAACGATGATACGATAACGACGCTTTTGCGCTCGTTCATCGTATCATCTAGGATTTACACACTACGACATCGCAAGTGACGCCAGATGTGCGTCACTTTCGATTTGACCCCACCGACATCGCACCTGCGATGTCGTAGTGTGCAAAGCCGCCCTTAGTCTTTTGCTCAGTTGAGCTAGTTGACCTCTTGTATCTGTGCTCTGGTTCATGATCTTTTGCTGCCAGACAATTTACTTAGTTTGACCATACCTTTGCCTTGTCGTCAAACTGCTCAGCTTCTGACTCCAGACCGGGACTTGACTACTCTGCCTATCCCCTTTATGATGACGTGATATACTGATACCTAACCCCAGAACATTTCACTATTCAACCTCACGACTTGCTGTGTAGGGACTAACGTCACACATACTCCTGGCCAAGACCTAACAAGTGGGTGCAGCCTCACTCAATACACTTGAATTTTTTTTTTTTTTTCATTCTAAGCTGGAAAACCCCTTTAAGGCCTTAATATACATTAGATGACAGTCAGCCGAATTATGCTTCAGCCAATTGTTGGCTGTTTCTTCCATACACAGAATCATTTGTCTAGCCAAGCATTCCTGTGCTCTCCATGAGAAGGCCACCAACAGGCAACTCTCTCAACGAGTTATTTCTGGGAGAATAAAGCAATCGTAATACTGTAAATGGATTTGCGCAATCAACATCTCCCTCTAAATAAGTTGGGCGGCAACGATTTATGGGGGTATACATGGTAGATTGACAGTTAAACCCATTAATTTTGGAGGGTACGACCAACATTAGTCTAATGTGTATAGTGAGATAAAGTTTATGGGCAATTTCATCATGGATAGGTCTGGCACATACTTGACGAAAGTTACCAACAAAAGAATTTTGAATACAATATTTTGTGTGTAATTTTGATATTTGAACATAATAATTTGGTAGTTACATTCCCTAAGTAGTTAAAAGAAGGAAGGTGAAGGCGTTAGAGGTTTTCATTAGTTTTCTGGATTCAGGACATTCATCATGAACACCCTATTTTATACTATAAGGAAAGGCATAGCAAAAGGAGAAGAAGGAAAAGTATCAGCACAGCCAATTAAAAAGTAGGGGTGTACTTCTCTATGCATCTGAACCAGCAGTCAGCAACAGACAACAGTCATGGAGAGCGAAAAAAAAACACAAACATACATATACAGTGAGACCCTTCCTCTGAAAACCACTTTACTCAAAAGAAATCCCAGCTGTGAATCCGACGAACAAAGTCTACGGAGCATCGTTCTGACACTCCATAGACTTTGTAATTGGCAATTCCAGGTCACGCTGCCCTGGGCGAGACCCGAAGCCTCTAAAAAGCGGTGACATCAGTAACGTTACCGCTGTTCAGAGTCTCCAGGCGACTGCAGGTCACATCGCGCTGCGTGAGACCAGTCGTCTGTAATAAGTGGTGACATCAGTAACGTTACCACTCATCAGAGGTGCCAGGAGTCAAACAAACAGCGCAGAATGGTAGCCTGGTGACTCTGATGAGCAGTATCGTTATTCATGTTGCCGCTCTTTAGAGGCCCCGGGTCTCTGTGTTTCTATGTTTGTGGGTTTTTTTCTGATATCCTTTTTTGGACTACAATGGATTCCCTGGACTTTGGCGGAGCTTCAAGGGTTTTGTTTTTTTATTTTAAATAAAATGGTAAATGAGGGTAAGTGTTGCGGAGTGCTTATTGAAATTAATAAGAACAAATTTGTGTGTCTTTTTTTTTATTTACTGGGTTAGTAATGGGGGTGTCTGATAGACATCTCACCATAACTAACACCAGAGCTTGATGCCAGCTGACACGACACTGCTGACATCAACCATTACCTCAATTGCCACTGAACCAGGGCAACTGGGAAGGAAAGAGGCGAAATGCCAGAATTGGCACATCTAATGTGAGGCGCCACTTCTGGGGTAGCAGTGGGCTGGTAGTTTTAGGCTGGGAAGGGCCCAATAAGCATAGAGCTTCCCAGCCTGATAATACCAGCCCCCTGCTGTCTGCTTTACCTTTGCTGGTTATTAAAAATAGGAAGACCCAATTTATTTTTTCTTTCAATTATATACTGTAAGGTAATCTTGACAGATAAACATTAAAAGCTGCATAGTGAAAACGAAGTACTTTTCTAAAGTTAAAATTCTCTAACCTTCCCTCTCTACTCTAACTTCCTATATTTGTGTTTTTTCCTTACATCCAATTACGTTTTGTTTGGGTCTATTGCCCATGAAAGGGTCCTCCCAGATGATGATCTATTTCAAGATGGAGACAGCAGCTGTGGCAGAGACACAGCACCAGGATCTCTTAGCATAATACTCCTCTTTGCAACTTTGAAAAGTGGTAGCAAAAGTCTGATTGGCTGATCAAATAGGAGTTGCATGAATGAGAAACCTACCATAGCTAGAGGAAAGTGTGATGACTAGTGATGAACAAGAGAGCTCGGCACTGATCGATACTGTATCGAGCATCACAGTGCTCAGGACTCTCAGTACTTGATCTAGTATCTTGTGGGTGCTTGATATGGTCGACTCCCCACTTGGGGAGGGGGAGGGGAAGAGAGAAAAAGATAAATTTTCCGGAAAAATGCTCAAGCTTCCCATTGACTTGCAATATGCTCGGTACTCAAGTCAAGCCCGTCCAAGCGTCTGATCTGCTCGGTTTACGTACCAAGCACTCGAGCATTTTAGGGAGGATTTCTACATTACAGACTGCAAAAAGCCTTTGGGTGGACCAGAGTGAGTTCTAACAGGCCATCAGCTCATTGTGGGTAGACAGGTAATTAGACTAATCTGAATGACTTTTCTTTAACGGATTTGTGTCAGCAAAGCCTGAACTGTGTTTACATTATTGACAACTGTTGACTGCACGGTGCAAAGGTCCAAAAGGCCACAGCCCATAGTAAAGCTCTCAAGGCACCCAACTATCCAGACTGAATCATCTGTAGGGACTGCTGATTAAAGGGAACCTGTCAGCAGAAATTTCGTAATAAACCTAAAAGATTCCCCCTCTGCAGCTCCTGTGCTGCATTCTAGCAAGGTTCCTGTTGCTATTCTGCCCCCTTTGAGAACTAAATAAATAGTAGTCTTATAAAGTCTTACTTTTTGTATGCAAATATTTTTTTCTGTACACAGGGGCGCGCTTTCTGGCGTCTGTTATTCTCACTCCTGCCGCTTTACGCCGTCCCCCATCGCTCATTTCCATACTGAGGACGGCGCCCCATGCTCCCGAGGTCTCGTGCATGCGCCGTGCCACTCTCGCGGTACCGTGCACTGTGCCCAGTGTGACCGCTGGTGACGTGATTGCGCAGGCTTGAGATTATGGGCAGTGCTGTGATTGTCATCAGCAAGTACCCGCCCATAATCTCGTGCCCGCGCTTTCCCCTCTGCCTCCACCGTTCTGCACAAGCGCTGGCCAGATGAACCCTGTTGATCGGTGGTGTGCTCCTCTCCTCCCATCTATTTCCTGCTCCAGGGAAACATGGGTAAGAGGTGACGTGGGTTCATCTGGCCAGCGCTTGCGCAGAACGGTGGAGGCAGAGGGGAAAGCGCGGGCATGAGATTATAGGCGGGTACTTGCTGATGACAATCACAGCGCCGCCCATAATCTCACGCCTGCGCAATCACGTCACCAGTGGTCACACTGTGCACGGTACCATGAGAGTGGCACGGCGCATGCGCGAGACCTCGGGAGCACGGGGCGGCGTCCTCAGTATGGAAATGAGCGATGGGGGATGGCGTAAAGCGGCAGGAGGGAGCATAACGGACGCCAGAAAGCCCGCCCCCGTGTACAGAAAAAATATTTGCATACAAAAAGTAAGACTTTATAAACTATTTATTTAGTCCTCAAAGGGGGCAGAATAGCAACAGGAACCTTGCAAAAATGCAGCACAGGAGCTGCAGAGGGGGAATCTTTTAGGTTTATTACGAAATTTCTGCTGACAGGTTCCCTTTAACTAAAAGTGCAAACAAGCAAAATCCTGTGATTGGGAATTAAATACAATTGTTGAAAATGTTATAGTTGTTATGTGAATTTGATGTTTAATTGACCTTGCTGTGCTGCTGAGATAGGCTACAACGGGATCCTGGAGGGTCAATTGGTTACCCCCTTCCCTGGGCACGACATATATAAACGCACATAGAGCACATAGACACACATGTAAACACACACAATGGCAACTGACATTGGCGTAACTGCTATGGCAACACATGACGTCACTGCCATGCAATACCTGCTGATGTCAGCTGCCAGCCTCTGATTGGCTGGCACAGTCTGTTGCGATGCAGAGACCCAATGGGTCTTAAATAGTTGCTGGCATCAACAGGCCCCTCTCCAGAACGAGGCAGATTGTTATGCCCCTGAATGGGAGCTCTTAAGAGAGTGGGTACCCTGAGCAATTGTCCAGTTTCCCCTTCCACAATGCCGGCCATGCTTCTAAGGTGACCCTATGGTTCCTCAACCACACAATAGGATTCCAGCACTATAAACTGGGAGTAAATATTGCACGCCTTGCAGCAAATTTTACAATATACCTATGACCAATAAAAACCTAATAGTCTTGAAAAATGCTGATATTGTGTTAATTTCTAATCATACATCTATTTACTTCTGAATAAAGTTTTATCCTTTATTATAAAGTTCTTACTAATATAAGGAGTCAGAAGCCAGACATGGCCATAATATAATAGTTGAAGTGTTAAGAGTGTAACGTAATTCACCAAGAAAGGTGAGCTGAGGTCACAAAAATAAGAGTGACATAAACAGCAGCAGATCATGGGCAGAAAACATGAACATAAATGAATACAATGAGGCTCCGCATAGTGTACAGTTCAGAGGAGGACACGAGGGTAGGCCGGGGCCTCCATCTATTGTATATAATCCGAGTAAAGAGACAGTACTTGAAGCATCAGATAAAGGATACAGACCAGGTAAGATCTATAACTCAGCAGCTTCATTTTCATTACCTTGTTGGCTGCTCATCTGTATTCAGTGCAGTGTAGGAGATATATGTTTTTTTGGAAACCATCAACAAGAAGGTTAGACTTTGTTTCCTTCAGAGGCTTTGGGTCAAGTACCAAAAACTGCAATGAAGGTCACATAGGCAAATTCTAAAGGGGCTGTCCACTTATAGACAAAACCTTAGGTAACACGTTCTTCCTATGTGAAGCCTCTGCAATCTGATACTCTCCCTGGGTGAATTGCATCCATTCTTATGCATGGAACCCACCAATTTTTTAGATCTGTCAACAGACATTTGGGAGCTGTCCATCAGAGCCCACAGACATCAGTTTGTTGCCTCTACCTGCTGATAAAAAAAATAGGTTCTAAGAAAACATTAGTTTGATGGGGACCCAACAAAAAGAGGTTGCCTAGCTGCTGGCTGTTGGGCTCACATAAAACTGGCCATTTTTGTGTTCTAAGTATCTCAATTTTTACATGTTTTCATAGCAGTAATGCATGTCTATATTCCCATATACATTGTTACACATGTCTTAGCACTACAGAGTGCAGCTGTCTCCTTTTTGTTATTTAAAAATAGGTTGAGATCCCTACTTCATAGTAAGAAGTATTTTTAGCTGCGTAGGGGCCACCTATCTTCTGCAGCCAAGGGGTTGGTCTATCATTATAATTCTCCTTTGGAGAGGTGAAACGTTAGTAAAGGGAATATGTCACCACATTTTTGCCACCTAATCTGAGAGCAGTATAGAGCCCAGTTTCAGCAGCAGAAATAATAAAAAGCATCCAATACAGGTGATTGCTTATTCCAATGGAGTCACCGACTGGGCTGTTTCCTATAGTTTTGATAAAATCATTGTTTTATCAGCAAGATATTAGCACTAGTGGTCTTTTAAATCTCCTGGCATGTAGTCCTACACATTCATGGGTTATGTATAACTCTGCAAGTACAACTGATTGGAAGTTTTCTGCCTATGCACAATGTACACATGTCTGCCAATCAGTGGGGTAAATGGGGCTATACAGATATCAGCATTAGGAAAACTGGCAGATGAAACTGTGATTTCATCAAAACTACAGCAAGCAGCCCAATAAGTGAATCGCTGGAATCAGGGTCTCTGCCCCTACATCATGTTGCTCTCAGTTAAGGGTAGCAAAACCTGGAGGCAGATTCCTTTTAGTTGCTAAGGATCAGATTGAATGAAGCAATAAAAATAGAAGTGCCATACTTAAAGACGAAGGACGGCAGAGACCTAGTTCTGTCTTTATAATTTCACAAAATCGGATTAAACCTCAAGAATCCTAATATTTGCTGTACGTCTTATATATATAATTGTGCAGTAATTCTCTAAGTCGGAGCTTGAGGTTTTGTAAAAAATGAAATGGATTCATTTGAACTGTGAGATTATGTAAATCGATTGTTATCCGTCTCTCGAAAAGAGCTGATGCTTCAGTCAAGACGGTGAAGAAAGCTTCAGGAAGGTTTTTTCCAGCTGGCCCGTTATCATGGCTCAGAAACACAGGACTACGAAATGATTTCCATTGTAATTGGGTTAGCGGGTGATATCAGATTACGACAGCTCTAAAGGTATTTATTGAAAGGGCTGAATATTTGTCTTCAGATGTTCTTTTACCAATATATAAGTCCTTAAACTTTTCATACACCTTGAGCTGGCCCCATCTTCCCCAAAACCAACCTGAGTTTCTCCTTCATTGCCTTAAACAACCAGTAATTACAATTAATGATTTCACTGCCCAAAACCACCAGGGAAATTAAAGGGGTTGTCCAGGCTTCCGTTATTGATGACTTATCCTTAGGACATCAGTTTTAGATTGGTGGAGGTAGTAGGACTGGTAGAGCCAGAGCCACAATCAGCTGTTTTCAACTCTGAATGCAGATGAATGTAAACAGTGAACCAACCAAGAAAAGCTCAACTCCGTATACTTTGTATAGGTAATGCCAATAACTACAAGTTCATTTCAAGCCCAACATTTTCGTTGGTCGTTGGCTCTCACCCACACAATGTACCAAGATGTCAGAAACCTCCTTCTACTCAGCTGGCAGATAGCACAACTTAGTCCCTTTACAATCGTACTTACCTTGCTCCTTCTTCTACTCAACTGGCAGATAGCTCAACTTAGTCCCTTTTCTATCGTACTTATGTCGCGGGCGGGGAGGACGCCGCTGCTGTGCGCTCGCTAACGCTCGGGTCCGGCGCTGCTGCGGCTGCTGCTGCTCGTTGGCTCGAGCGGTGGGCCGGATCCAGGGACTCGAGCGGCGCTCCTCGCCTGTGAGTGAAAAGGGTGGCTGGTTTGGGGGATTTAGTCCATGACGCCACCCACGGATTGTGGTGAAGATGGGCACCACCGCTGCTGGTGACGTGGATCCCGGGAACGATGGTAGGGAGCAGCTGGGATGTTGTTCTCCCCCTCCGTGGGTAGGGGTCGGTGGTCCCGGGGCCCGGTGGTGTGACGGGGAGGCAGGGTTGGTGAGGTACAGGGTTTCAGGGACAGCGCGGCGCGGTGCCAGATGGCACGGGTGTACTCACTCAGCAAGAGATGCACAAAGTCCTCGGTAAACCAAACGGCTGGATGGACGGGTCCCGCAGCCGGCTGCAGTGTCTCTCCCCGGACAGGTGATGGCGGCTGTCTTTCCCTGCACCTTTGTGTACTTGTTTGACTACAATGGATCCCCAATGGTAGTCCGCTCCCCGGTGTATGGATGCCGGAGGAGCCCGTTTGCCCGCAGGCGCTGGCCCTTGGGTCTCTAGCCTTAGGCGGTAGCTGTATACCCTCACGGTGCGGGTGGTTGCCTTCTAACGAGTCTTTTGCTGTTAGGAAACCCCTGGGGTCCCGGTCACACTCGGATTTGACTATTGTCGGCGGCTCCAAGCCTGGTCGGGGTCCGATGGCCCTGCCTGTGTGTGCTGGCTTCACTTCGCTCCCCGGTCGGTACCAGCGGGCCAACGCCCGACCCCGGTCCTATGGTTCTGCGTCGATTCACCACTCCTGCAGACGGCCACCACCGTCTGCCAACCTTGCTGTCAGTGCCTGGGCCACCAACCCAGACACCCAAGTGCTTACTCCTCTCACTTCAAACTCCAAACTCGATCTGTCACTTTTCCCGCCTCCAGGCCTGTGAACTCCTTGGTGGGTGGGGCCAACCGCTTGGCTCCGCCCCACCTGGTGTGGACATCAGACCCTGGAGGGAGGCAACAAGGATTTTATGTTTGGCTAATGGTACTGTCTAGTGGGGGTGGGGGTGTGTGAGTGTTACCTGTGATGACCTGGCTAGTCCAGGGTGCCACATTGCCCCTTGGTGAAATGCAGACCGTCCGCGGGCTGCCCGTCCATCACTGGTTTTATTTTTTTTCAAAAACTGTAAAATATAAATTAACATGTAAACATTTCAAAACATATGCATTTTTGTTAGGTCACTTCAACGTTACACATAAAAACAATTTTAATACTGACGGATGGATGTCTTCCGCTCTCCCACCCAAGCAACCTAGCCCTGATGCTGCCCCTAAGAAGTGGGCAGCACCCCTTGACCCCAGTCCAGGTTCAGGCTGCCCGAGCGGGAACGGGTACGGTGACTCGCACCCGGCTGTCACTTCAGGGGACCCCACGTCCAGGGGGACCCCTGACCCCCGGAGGATGGCCACCGGTCCTGGTGGTGGCCGGGCCCCAGCCTCCTCTGCTGCGGGCCCTTCCTCCAATCTGCCTCTTCGGAGGCGGCAACGGTTTCCATCCCACAAAACTATTTACAAGCCCACCAGTTCGTGGGTGGCCTGCCAGTTCTCGGCCATGTTCATGAGCAGTTTCTCATGTGGGTGGTAAAAATACACAGAGTCCCTCCGGGGACAACTTGCCGGCAAGGGCCGGGATAATCACACAGATAATCAGATGAAGCTTCGGTTTTGATTTTTTTTGTCATTCATTTAAACTGCTGAGGGTCCCAACGGGGAACAACTTGCTTGCAACTGCGGAACGCTGCCTATTCCACTTCTTCCTCTGAGGTGGCCTCGCCCTCCGCTGTCAATATTGCAAACATCCGGTGGCAGGCCTGGTGAGAGAGGGCCGCCCGGTATCCGTTCCCTCCACCACGCGGGACATAGAAAGCTACTGGCGCATTGCCATTGGGAAGACTCTCACCCGCTTCCTCGGACTCCGAGACCGGTTCTGTGTCAGCCCCCGAGCCGCTGTCATCTGACTCCAGGGGGCTAATGGTGGGGCCTGGCAGGTTGGTAACGGTTTCCAGCTGAGCCCAGACTCGTGGCTCCTCAGTGACAAGTGACCCGTCATCAGCCGGTGTATGGAGGCCCGTCATCAGTTCCTCCGAGTCAACCGCTCCAGCTATTGGTGGGCGGGCATCCTCTCGGGCCTCCGGGCCCTGGCGGGGCAACACAGACTCCACCATGGGGGACGGTGGCCTGAGCGGGGTTGTACGGGCGGTAAGCACAGGCGATGGAGCGGGCCCTGCTGAGGCCAGGGGTAGACCGAGTCCTTCAGCCACAGCGGCCGGTCCTTCAGAGACACAAGGGCGTGGGTCACTCACCAGCTCCTCTAGCATGGCCTCAATTTCATGCGCCCGCACGGCCGCAGCCAGCTCCTCCATCTCAGCGGTCCAGCAATTTAGCAGGTCCCGTACTTGGGCCCGATTACGACAGCACAACAGCATCACCTGGGTGTTCAGCCAAGCCGCCGTCCCGGGGGCAGGCTCCGGAGACTCAGGCTTCTCAGGTGGTGCGGACATGTTGCAAGCAGCTTCCAGGAACCGGGTAGCTTTGCAGAGTCCTGGCGTCCCCGCTTTT
Source organism: Anomaloglossus baeobatrachus (assembly GCF_048569485.1). Classification (NCBI taxonomy): domain Eukaryota; kingdom Metazoa; phylum Chordata; class Amphibia; order Anura; family Aromobatidae; genus Anomaloglossus; species Anomaloglossus baeobatrachus. The sequence continues at coordinate 243,691,065 of NC_134359.1, forward strand.
ATAGCCTCGGCTACATCAGGCAAACACACACCCGCCCCCCCTTGGTTTTCTTCAGCACTTCCGCTGGTTGGGGGCGGGGCTTCGCTTTCGCGCCTTCCCTGCTCGGAGAAGACGCTCAAGCGGGAGATTTTCGCGCCAAGATGGCGGCGCTTCAAAATTTTTGGCCGGACACCGCCGGCGGAGATCACAAGGTGCACTTCTACTGGTAAGTAGATGGGCACAATCCTGTTCGTGATGCCAAGTCGTCGCGGGCGGGGAGGACGCCGCTGCTGCGCGCTCGCTAATGCTCGGGTCTGGCGCTGCTGCGGCTGCTGCTGCTTGGTGGCTCGAGCGGTGGGCCGGATCCGGCAGTGGGCCGCTCCTCGTCCGTGAGTGAAAAGGGTGGCTGGTTTGGGGGATTTAGTCCGTGATGCCACCCACGGTTTGTGGTGAAGATAGGCACCACCGCTGCTGGTGACGGGGATCCCGGGAGCGATGGTAGGGAGCTGCTGGGATGTTGTTTTCCCCCTCCGTGGGTAGGGGTCGGTGGTCCCGGGGCCCGGTGGTGTGACGGGGAGGCAGGGTTGGTGAGGTACAGGGTTGCAGGGACAGCGCGGCGCAGTGCTGGATGGCACGGGTGTACTCACTCAGCAAGAGATGCACAAAGTCCTCGGTAAACCAAACGGCTGGATGGATGGGTCCCGCAGCTGGCTGCAGTGTCTCTCCCCAGACAGGTGATGGCGGCTGTCTTTCCCTGCACCTTTGTGTACTTGTTTGACTACGATGGATCCCCAACGGTAGTCCGCTCCCTGGTGTATGGATGCCGGAGGAGCCCGTTTGCCAGCAGGCGCTGGCCCTTGGGTCTCTAGCCTTAGGTGGTAGCTGTATAACCTCACGGTGTGGGCGGTTGCCTTCTAACGGGTCTTTGGCTGTTAGGAAACCCCTGGGGTTCCGGTCACACTCGGATTTGACTATTGTCAGCGGCTCCAAGCCTGGTCGGGGTCCAATGGCCCTGCCTGTGTGTGCTGGCTTCACTTCGCTCCCCGGCTGGTACCAGCGGGCCAACGCCCGACCCCGGTCCTACGGTTCCGCGTCGATTCACCACTCCTGCAGATGGCCACCACCGTCTGCCAACCTTGCTGTCAGTGCCTGGGCCACCAACCCAGACACCCAAGTGCTTACTCCTCTCACTTCAAACTCCAAACTCGATCTGTCACTTTTCCCGCCTCCAGGCCTGTGAACTCCTCGGTGGGTGTGGCCAACCGCTTGGCTCCGCCCCACCTGGTGTGGACATCAGACCCTGGAGGGAGGCAACAAGGATTTTATGTTTGGCTAATGGTACTGTCTAGTGGGGGTGGGGGTGTGTGAGTGTTACCTGTGACGACCTGGCCAGTCCAGGGCGCCACACTTACCTTGCTCCTCCTTCTACTCAGCTGGCAGATAGCACAACTTAGTCCTTTTTCTATCGTGCATATCTTGCTCCTCCTATTCAGCTGGCAGATAGCTCAACTTACTCACTTTTCTAGTGTACGTACCTTGATCCTCCTTCTACTCAGCTGGCAGATAGCACAACTTAGTCCCTTTTCTATCATACTTACCTTACTCCTCCTTCTACTCAGTTGGCAGATAGCACAACTTAGTCCCTTTCCTATCGTACTTTCCTTGCTCCTCCTTCTACTCAGCTGGCAGATAGCACAATTTAGTCCCTTTTCTATCGTATTTACCTTGCTCCTCCTTCTACTCAGCTGGCAGATAGCGCAACTTAGTCCCTTTTCTATCATACTTACCTTACTCCTCCTTCTACTCAACTGTCAGATAGCAAAACGTAGTCCCTTTTCTATCGTGTATATCTTGCTCCTCCTCCTACTCAACTGGCAGATAGCACAACTTAGTCCCTTTCCTATCGTACTTTCCTTGCTCCTCCTTCTACTCAGCTGGCAGATAGCACAATTTAGTCCCTTTTCTATCGTATTTACCTTGCTCCTCCTTCTACTCAGCTGGCAGATAGCGCAACTTAGTCCCATTTCTATCGTACGTACCTTGCTCCTCCTTCTACGCAGCTGGCAGATAGCAAAACGTAGTCCCTTTTCTATCGTGTATATCTTGCTCCTCCTCCTACTCAACTGGCAGATAGCACAACTTAGTCCCTTTTCTATCGTACTTACCTTGCTCATCCTTCTACTCAACTGGCAGATAGCACAACTTAGTCCCTTTTCTATCGTACTTACCTTTCTCGTCCTTCTACTCAACTAGTGGATAGCACAACTTAGTCCCTTTTCTATCGTAGTTACCTTGCTCCTCCATCGACTCAACTGGCAGATAGCACAACTTAGTCCCTTTTCTATCGTACTTACCATACTCATCCTTCTACGCAGCTGGCAGATAGCGCAACTTAGTCCCATTTCTATCGTACGTACCTTGCTCCTCCTTCTACGCAGCTGGCAGATAGCACAACTTAGTCCTTTTTCGATCGTACTTACCTTGCTCTCAGACTTTACTCGAGCTAAGACCATGTTTAAAGTCACGTATACAACACGTTATTGTTCTTTCTCATTGGCTAAAACCCTAAAGGTGCTTTTAGTTCCTCAGCTTTTTCCTACACCTTGTGTGTTGCAAAATTCTTATTGATGTCGCTAGACGGGTCCTTCCCACATGCACCGTCAGTTGCCTAGGCCCTCGCTTGCCCTCAACTCACCCTGGCTAGTGAAGGCCAGTGAGACACTAATCTTGCCAATGCAATAAGACAACACAAGGAAGGTAAGACAAATAGGTGGGGAAAGACACAACAAATAACAGCTTCTGAAGCAGGAACTTCTCAGCTGCAACAGAAGTGACACCTCATCTTCTCCAGGCTCCTTCAAAGTGGACAGCATAAGCATGAGCTACAGCTGGCATTGGGAGGAGTGAGGAGAGGATATTTATAGCAGAAGGGAGTGCCTGGAGCTGAGGTACAACTGTTAGATCACTACAAGATAGAAATGAATCTTAACCCTTTCAGTACTGGATGGAATTAAATACTCTCCAACTCAGCATATATGACTAGCGGGCACTAAAACGGATCTGCAATCAACAATACGTAAAACACATCAGGTTGTGACACACTCATGACATTAATACAATAGACAGAAATAATGTTAATCCTCAAGTACACATAACACCTTGTTCTGAAAAGAGAACTCTAAAAAAATCTCAAAGAAAAAAAAAAGATTATACTCTTGTCACGAACAGGCGGGGAAGTCCCTCAGAAATCCGCAGCTGTTCACTGATTTGTTACACACGACTACTCTCTAGCGCCCCCCTTGTCTGCAGGCCACTTTTGGTACTGCAGGACAATGCATAAGATGAGGCTGCTGAGCTGATAATGCCAAATATTGGAGGTCTCACAGCAAGGGTAAATGTATATCTCTGATTCCTGCTGGTGGAATATTTATATACCTCGGTACCCTTAATGATAGCACTCCAATAATTCTATGCAATAACAATTACGCTGCCACCACCCAGACTTTCTACAGGTAGCTGGGGACCCGTTTCAGATAGCATAAGGCCCTTCGGGGTTTTGGATTCGTATATAAAGCATAAGGAAAGAAACTCTTACATTTTTATATATTTAATCCGAAAATAGGCAGTGTTTAAAGAATATACAAGAATTTACAAAAGGGAACAATACACATTACGGCATAACAGTTACATTAAAATAAAAGGTATAAACGTGAAACTTACTAAACTCGTGCCATAGAAGTGACGTCCAAGCTTATGGAGGGAGGGGCTCCAAGAGAAGAAGATGTTAGAATCGGCCAGCATCACCCTTCATGATGCCCTCCTCGTGCTGACTGACCCCCAGAACGAAGCTGTTCCTATTATACATTAGGTAGCCCCCCTTTCCCTGTGACATCATTTTATGGTCTCTGGTGGGCTGTGCTCTGATGTTCACAGAGTTCCATAATTCTAGGGTTTTTCATATCTTTGCTCCTGGGTCACACAGGTGAAAGATATTAGCGTCATATTTAATATCTCGATTTTACAGTTACATTGATACCAAACACAACGCCTCTAGTACAATTTTACTGGCCAATACTAATTGGTCGTGATTCTGACGATCTCCCCGTCGGGTGAGACGGTGCGCTGGGTTCCGCACGACGCAGGGATTCTGGCAATGTGTTTTTCATCTTTCTAGCATTAAAGTTGCACTTCAAAACCTGCTTTGGGAGTTTTCCCGCCAATATTACAAAGAATTGTCTTTCTCTGCAGCTTTTGGCTTTAGTTCTACCATCACCCAAAGTCATAAATACCTTAAGCTTCCAGGCCAATCAGATAATCGCCATGACGACCTGTGGCTGGTGAAGAAGAGGGGGATGAAGACCCTCCAACAGTTCTACATGACACCTCCCCCTTTTTGAGGTAGCATGGGAGATTGATTTGCCAATCGTCTCCTAAGCCTACCTCGCTGGCATCCCCCTGCCGGGACAGCCCATCAGCGTTGCCATGCTCAACACCCTTCCTGTGTTGAATGGTAAAGTCATACTGCTGTAGTGCCAAGCTCCACCGCAGTAGCTTACCATTGTCGCCGGCCACCCGATGTAGCCAGCTGAGAGGGTTGTGGTCTGTCACTATGGTGAAGTTGCGTCCATATAGGTAGGGCTGTAGTTTCCGCAGTGCCCACACTATAGAGAGGCACTCCTTCTCCACAGTGGCGTAGGCCACTTCCCGGGATAAGAGCTTGCGGCTGAGAAACATCACCGGATGCTCTTCTCCCTTCCCATTTACCTGGCTGAGTACTGCACCAAGGCCAAACGCACTGGCATCTGTCTGAACTATGAACCGTCGGGTGAAGTCTGGGGCTTATAGGATTGGGGAACTGGCGAGGGCAGCTTTTAGTGCCCTGAAGGACCGTTCACAGTCATCTGTCCAGGTGACTACTTGCGGTAGCTTCTTTTTGGTGAGGTCCGTCAACGGCTTAGCAAGAGCACTATAGTTAGGAACGAACTTCCTATAGTACCCTGCCGTACCCAAGAAGGACATCACCTGCTTCTTTGACTTGGGGGTAGGCCAGGAGGTGATGGCATCAACCTTCCCTGGCTCTGGTTTCAGGGTCCCGCCACCCACTCTGTGTCCGAGGTACTGTACCTCCGTCATGTCGATCTGACACTTCCCTGGCTTTATAGTCAGACCAGCGCTTTGGATCCACCTGAGCACCTGCTCCCGGTGCCCCAGGTGTTCCTCCCAAGTAGGACTAAAGATGGCAATGTCATCCAGGTAAGCTACTGCAAACCCTCCTAGTCCCTCGAGCAGCTGGTCGACCAATCGCTGGAAAGTGGCAGGAGCATTTCTCATGCCAAAGGGCATGACGAGGGATTCATACAGCCCGAATGGGGTGATGAAGGCGGACCTTTCCTGTGCTTCCTTGGACATAGGAATCTGCCAGTACCCTCGACTCAGGTCCATGATAGTCAGGTACCGGGCCCCAGCTAAGCAATCCAGTAACTCATCGATGCGTGGCATTGGGTACGCATCGGGTGCTGTGATTGCATTCAGCCTCCTGTAGTCCACACAAAACCGGGTTGTCCGGTCCTTTTTTGGAACCAAGACTACAGGCGAGGCCCATGCACTTTTGGACCTCTGGATCACTCCCAGGACTAGCATTTCATCGATCTCCCTTTTTATGTCCTTTTGTACCTCTAGGGAGACACGGTATGGGGGTTGACGAACTGGGGAATGACTCCCTGTGTCCACCTGGTGGGTGGCTAGGGATGTCTTCCCTGGGACATTCGTGAAGGTCATCAGGTAGGGCCGGAATACCTCCCGCAGCTGGGACTTTTGGTCCAAGGATAGCTGTGGGTTGAATGCCGCCTCCTCGATAGACCCTCCATCCCGGGCCGAGGCGAGCAAGTCCACCAAGACTTCACTTTCGCCTTCCTCGGGAAGACTACACACAGGAAGAGCAAAGGCTTCCCTGTCATGATAAGCTTTCATCATGTTGACATGGAAGACCTTTTGCCTTTTCCTGGCATGGTCGATGGTGACCACATAGTTTACGTCATTGAGGCGCTGATGCACCAGGTATGGACCCTCCCAGGCCGCCTGAAGCTTGTTCTGGGTCATTGGGACTAGGACCCACACCTTCTGACCCACTTCGTACACCCGCTCTCGAGCGTGTTGGTCATACCATCGCTTCTGGCTGGCCTGGGCTTGCGCCATATTCTCATGCACCATCTGCGTCATTGACTGCATTTTGTCACGGAGCCGAATGACATACTCCACAACGGACACTTCTGGGGAATTCAGTTCCTCTTCCCAGGATTCCCTTACCAGACCAAGAGGCCCCCGGACTCGTCTGCCATACAGGAGCTTGAAGGGGGAAAATCCCGTTGAGGCCTGTGGTACCTCTCTGTAGGCAAACAGCAGGTGTGAGAGATACCGCTCCCAGTCGCGTCCATGTGACTCAACCAGCATCTTAAGCATCTGCTTAAGGGTACCATTAAATCGCTCACACAAACCATTGGTCTGTGGGTGATAAGCGCTTGATATCAGATGCCGCACCTGCATTTTCTTACAGAGAGCCTCCATTAGACGAGACATGAACTGAGTCCCCTGGTCGGTAAGCATCTCCCTGGGAAATCCTACTCGGGAGAATATGGTCAAGAGGGCATCTGCCACCTTATCGGCTCTAACTGAGGACAGAGCCACTGCCTCCGGATACCGGGTAGCATAGTCTACCACAGTAAGGACGAACCGTTTTCCAGAGCTGCTGGGGACGGCCAGAGGCCCGACAATGTCCACAGCGACCCTCTGGAAAGGCTCTTCTATCACCGGCAAAGAGATCAGGGGAGCTTTGGGAGCAGGCCCTGACTTTCCCACTCTTTGACATGTGATACAGGAGCGGCAGTAGTTGGCAACATCTGTCCCCATTTTGGGCCAATAGAAGTGGTGAGACAGCCGGGCCTTGGTTTTGCTAACCCCCAAGTGTCCGGCGAGTGGGATCTCATGGGCAATCCGCAGCAACTCACTCCTAAAGCGGTGAGGCACCACCAGCTGTTTTTCCTTCAGCCACTCTTGTTGGGGGTTACAGGGAATTGTCTCCCGGTACAACTTTCCCTGGTCCCAGAATACCCTCTCCTTATCGGTCTCGGAGGAGGGCTTCTCTGCGAGGTCCCTTAACGTCTCTAGACTGGCATCAGTTCGTAGAGCCACCTGGAACTCTTGGCTAGAGGCAGCCAAAAGTGACGTTAAGGTTCCAACCTCACCGGGACCCTCTGGGACCCGCTCTGGGTCCGTAACCAGTTCCGTTATCCCTCTGGGTGAAGAGGTGTCAGAAGGCAAGGTTCATTTGCGTTCTGGGCACTCTGACTGCGGGTGACAGCACCAATGAAGGCTGTCTCCCCGGGGAATAACCACTCTTCCCAATCAGCCTGACAGGTACTACTGGCTGTGTCACTGTCCGCTGTGACACTGCTCAGCTGCATTTGACCACTGTCCTCGTGGTTCTCATGTCTGCCTCCATCTCTGTCAGCACAGACACTTGCTACCTTGGGGTTGTCCTCAGCCACGTCACCCTGCCGCGTGGCATGGCTGAGTTCCCCTGTACAAATCTCCACTTTATTACCATGCACAACATTTGTAATTACGTTCTGGGTATCCGCATTCGGGTCGCATGACTTATCAACAACATTTGCATCATATGATTTAACAACATTTGCATCACATGACTGATCAACAACATTTGTATCACCTGACTTTTTGGATTCGGGAGGATCATCAGGGAGAAATTGTGCAACTAATCGCCCCAGATCAGTCCCCAATAAAACATTGGTTGGTAGATGTTCATCCACCCCCACTTCCCTCCACCCTCTCCCAGCACCCCAGTCGAGGGGAATAAGGGCCATTGGGAAGGATTGGTGGACACCCCCCGCCAAGGCGACAGTCAGGAGTTTTCCCGGGATAAAGTTTTCAGGGGGTACCAGTTCAGGGCGGACCAGTGTTCTGTCGGCCCCAGTGTCCTTGAGCCCCACAGTGGGGGTTCCGCCTACGGTGACGGGGTGTAGGTTTTCGCAGGCCCTACCACCCGCCTTCCTTGCCAAAAGGACAGTTCCAGTATGCCCTTGGGCCTTGGATGTGGGGTTCCTCTTCTGCCTCTCTGGGCAACCAGAGCTGAGGTGTCCAGGCTGGTTGCAGGAAAAACACCTGCGAGTGTCAGAGGTGGGCCGGACACTGGTGGATGAAACAGGACCTACGGGAGGTCGGCTGGTAGGGGCAGGGGTGGTTGTAGTTGTCATCTTACCCCCTTTCCAGCTAGTGGTGGACGGCTTCCGCACCTCCGATGAACGGTTGGCCACATAGGCGTCGGCAATCTGGGCTGCTTTTGAGGCCTCCTTGGGCTCTCGGTCCATAACAAACTGTCGAACCTCCACAGGACAGACATGTAGGAGTTGGTCCTTCACCATGAGGTCCTTTAACTCCTCAAAGGTTGTAACGGACAGTCCTTGGATCCACTGGTCAAAGGTGCGCTGGAGCCCACCCTCCAAATCGCTGTAGCTGTCATGAGGTCCGAGCTGGAGGGTCCGGAATTTTTTTCGGTACACCTCTGGAGTCAGCTGATACTTCCGTACTAGGGCCTGCTTTATGGCCCCATAGTCTCCACTCTGCTCTTGAGGGAGACTGGCAAACGCGTCCAGGGCCTTGCCTCGCAGCCCTGGGGTTAAGTATCGTGCCCATTGTGCTGAGGGCAACTGGTACTGCAAGCAAGTCTTTTCAAATCCCCTCAGAAAGGTGTCCAAATTCCCGTCCTTTTCCATCACAGGAAAGTGCTCCGGTCGGGGCTTAAAGCTGCTGGCATTATTGGACTCACCGTTTAGTGAGGAAGATGTCTGCTGCCGGGCTTTGAGGATATTCAATTCATGGTCTCTCTGGGCTTGGCGCTCTCGCTCGGCTCGCTCAGCCTCTCGCTCGGCTCTCTCAGCCTCTCGATATTGCTGAATGAGGTTCAGCCGTCCCTGCCGGTCATCTGTAGCGAACTGTTGTAGGGCCATTTGCAGGTAGGAGTCCATGTTACCCTGGTCACTGCTCTAGCTCGCAGTTGATGGTGGGGATTCTGCAGCAGTCCCGTCCTGGGCTTGGCTTGCCTCCCCTTCTTCAGCACTGGGGGAATGAACGTGCTCTGCGTCCCAGTGTAAAAGTTCTTTAATGAGGTCCTGCCTCGTTTTGCCATGGCCATCAATCAACTTGGATCTGCAGAGTGCAGCAAGAACCTCCTTCTTCTGCTGATTGTACCAGGCTTCTGACACAGCCTCCATAATTGCCAAATAAAAGATAGGATAGAAAACAAGAGAGAAGGGAGGGGGTAACTGCTGCACGTACAGTTATTGTTCCAGGAATATTTAAACACTGAGTTCAATCCTCAAAACTTTTGCAAGTTTTTAGTGAAAGGGATGATTGCTCAAACCAGATCACTAATGCTTTATATATCCCACCGCTTGCCACCAATTTGTCACGAACAGGCGGGGAAGTCCCTCAGAAATCCGCAGCTGTTCACTGATTTGTTACACACGACTACTCTCTAGCGCCCCCCTTGTCTGCAGGCCACTTTTGGTACTGCAGGACAATGCATAAGATGAGGCTGCTGAGCTGATAATGCCAAATATTGGAGGTCTCACAGCAAGGGTAAATGTATATCTCTGATTCCTGCTGGTGGAATATTTATATACCTCGGTACCCTTAATGATAGCACTCCAATAATTCTATGCAATAACAATTACGCTGCCACCACCCAGACTTTCTACAGGTAGCTGGGGACCCGTTTCAGATAGCATAAGGCCCTTTGGGGTTTTGGATTCGTATATAAAGCATAAGGAAAGAAACTCTTACATTTTTATATATTTAATCCGAAAATAGGCAGTGTTTAAAGAATATACAAGAATTTACAAAAGGGAACAATACACATTACGGCATAACAGTTACATTAAAATAAAAGGTATAAACGTGAAACTTACTAAACTCGTGCCATAGAAGTGACGTCCAAGCTTATGGAGGGAGGGGCTCCAAGAGAAGAAGATGTTAGAATCGGCCAGCATCACCCTTCATGATGCCCTCCTCGTGCTGACTGACCCCCAGAACGAAGCTGTTCCTATTATACATTAGGTAGCCCCCCTTTCCCTGTGACATCATTTTATGGTCTCTGGTGGGCTGTGCTCTGATGTTCACAGAGTTCCATAATTCTAGGGTTTTTCATATCTTTGCTCCTGGGTCACACAGGTGAAAGATATTAGCGTCATATTTAATATCTCGATTTTACAGTTACATTGATACCAAACACAACGCCTCTAGTACAATTTTACTGGCCAATACTAATTGGTCGTGATTCTGACGATCTCCCCGTCGGGTGAGACGGTGCGCTGGGTTCCGCACGATGCAGGGATTCTGGCAATGTGTTTTTCATCTTTCTAGCATTAAAGTTGCACTTCAAAACCTGCTTTGGGAGTTTTCCCGCCAATATTACAAAGAATTGTCTTTCTCTGCAGCTTTTGGCTTTAGTTCTACCATCACCCAAAGTCATAAATACCTTAAGCTTCCAGGCCAATCAGATAATCGCCATGACGACCTGTGGCTGGTGAAGAAGAGGGGGATGAAGACCCTCCAACAGTTCTACATGACAACTCTCATCAATGCTTTTCTATCCCCCCCATAATTCTTAATGTAGAGGGTCAAACGAATTTTACTAGGTTCTACCAACAATCTAATTATGACCCCCAGACTGTTCTTTGACAGCAGATATGTCCGGCTCATATTTAATCCATTGTCAGAAGTGTCTAGAAGGTGATTAATGCCTTTACCCCTTTTTTTCATAAACAAGCACACTGATCCTATATAGGCAAAAACATATACATACACTATACTCATGTGAGAGAACCAAGCCTTAGAAAAACCTACTTACTGCAAAGCGTGATCTATTTAAAGGAACTTTCTAGTATTAAAATAAAATTGCCTTTGAGGAAGAAATGGTATCAAAGAATGAAGTAACATATTCTACACTGTTTAATCCTCTGTTAACTCCATCCCTACCACACTGGTTATCACCGATGGTCTCCGCTTAATCTTTGCAGCAATGATGTGGCATTTATGGCATCTGAGGTCAGTGATTGGCCCTATAGATGTGTGCACATGGATGGTACTTTATGGTGGCTGGATCTAAGCACAGAGCCATGAAGGATCCATAGAAATTTGGCAATTTTCTTCAGTAGCTACCGGGAGGACAGAAGGTGTGGTCGCCTTGGTACCCGTGCTCTGAGGGGGTCCATCCGGAGCTATGTAACTTTTAACTGTATCGGTGAGTGCAGTGCACCAATATAGTTAAACTTTGCGGCAGAAGAGGTAGACTTCATCTTTCTGCACTGCTGCTCTCCGTTCTGTAGACTGTACGTTGCTTTAGAAGGGCCAGAGAGCCCTATAAGGGAAAATAAGTCCATGACGAGCAGGAGGGGACTGGGTCTGAAGGGGTTAAAAGGTTTGAATGCAGGAGTGCATTCTATGGGGCTATGGGATTGGAGGATAAGGGGGCAATGGTGATTGGGGGGGACAGACTGGGGGGGCTGGCTGGTTAGGTGGTATATAGTAGGGGGGTGGAACTGGTACCTCCTCCTCTTTGCTAGTCGGCGCCAAAATCCTGATGTCCACAACTACCCGCCCTAATTTATTAAAAAAAAAAAAAAAAGACAAGTAAATGAGGAATGTTAACAATTTGTTTGTCACAGCGGGGGATAAGTCCGATTCCAGAGGCTGGGAGTACCAACATTCGGTAGGTGGTACGAAGTCACTCATGGGTAGTCGCTTTGTACAGAAATTGGGAACTTGTGGGCGTAGGTCCTGCAAGTTCAGGGGAGGAGTATTTAACGATGGAACGTTAATACCGCACACCTCGGGCCGGTTTGGTAGCGGCCAAGGTGGTCATCTGGGGCGGTTTTAGGTTGCGGTCAGGGGATAGGAATTATTGGCTTGCTTCTGGGAGGGACCTATTGGTGTTTTTGTTAGTATCTAACATATATATATCAGCTATGGTTGTTAAAGGGGCGGCATGTTGAGCCGCGAAAGATCCCTCATAGACTCGTCAAGTCCTGTGGTCTACAGAATGGCAAGTTCGCAACGGTGCAATGACATCATTGTGCCACCACCTGCACGGGACGTGAGTCCCGGCGTGAAGACATCACCACATTCATCTGCCCAGGACATGCCGCTGTCTGCTGCTGGACTCTCTGGGGTAAGGTGAGTATATGATGTTTATTTTTCATTTTAAAATTGTGCTATACCCATAGTGTGTCGGAGGTGTGCAAAAATACTGAGGGCTACTAATGGGGTCCTCTTAAATAGTGGGAGTTACTAAGGGGAGGCCATAATGCACAGTGGGGCTACTAAGGGGGATATGACACAGTGTGGGGGCTACAGAAAGGACCAGAATAAAGCAAGGGAGCTAGTAACAAGCCAATGATACAATGTGGGGCTACTGAAGGGGTCATGATACAAAGTGGGGGGCTAGGGAGCCATGATACAGAGTATGGGCTACTTAGGAGGTCAGCATACAGTATGAGAGTATTGAGGGGGCCATGATACAGTGTGAGGGCTATGAAGGGTGCCATGACATTGTGGGGCCTACTAAGAGCCATGATACAGCGTGGGAGCTAGATAAGGGTCTATGAAACAGAGTGTGATATACTGAGGGGGTAATCATACATTTGTGGAATACTGTGGAAGCCATCATACAACATTGGGACTCTTGACAGGGCCATCATACAGTAAGGGGGCCATCAAAGGAGCTAATGTGGGGCCCTTGTACAGTATGGTGGCCATCATACCTTTTGGGGGACATAAAAGAATTTAGGGGATGCTAAATGGTCAGTATACTGTGTGAGAGCTACTATACAGTGTGGGGCATTATACTGTGTAGAGGGAGCTGTACAAGGGGAGATCCAGAAGAATATTAAATGTTAAGTGGGCACTTATTGTTATAAAGGTCCTCAGTTTATTGTGATTGTCAAAGGGGCTCACAGAGGGCATGATTACTTTTTAGGAGGCACTGTTTTTTAGGACACTTGCACAGGGCATTAATATATTCTAGAGGTTTGTTTTACGCAGTAACACAGAGCAGGTGCAGTAATAGGGGCACATACAGCAGAAGCGGTTCATCATTGGGGTATCAGCAGGATGAGGAGTTTGTGCAGGTTAAGAATAGATGGGACAGTGCAGGAAATGTGAGTAGTCAAATGTGGCTTTAATATCGGCAGATGATTTGTGGCTGGAGAAGTTGCCACGTCGGTCTGGGCCAGATGGAATAGATGGGAAATGTGAATAACTTCATCTCAAAGAATTTCACCTGTAAGTGTCACAGTAATATCTCTGTATTTTGAGACTAGTGAAAGCATCAGGACTAGAGTCTCTCATTGTCAGCTGAGACTCTACTTATTAAATGTGTTTTCTTTCTTTGGGTGTGGCAAGGGTTAATGTCAGTTTTTCTTTTCAGCAGCTTTTGACTCCTGGTCAGGTGTTTCCAGTTGGACCACTACCAGTCACTTTATATAGCCTCTAGTTCCAGAAGAGGGGGCCCGTTATTCTCTCTTTGCCATTTAAATTCTGGGAGGTGGAAGGAGCTGTTGGATCCCTTGTTGTTTGTTGTGGTGTAAGCTGCAGTACTGGTGCCTGACTGCAGCCTAGTTGTTGAAGTTCTCTGTGGTTGTTTTCCCTCTATCTGTCTTACCTTCCTTTAGTGTGTTGTTTTAGTGCAGCGGTGGAACTAGTGATCCTTACCTTCCCATTCACTAGCTATGGCTTACTGCAGGATTCCTCAGGGCTTCAGGTTCCTGCTCAGCGACAGATGAGGAACCTGTATAGAGACTGGTTAGGAGAGCAGAGAACAGCATTTGCTAAGTGGAGGAGGTGTCCATCTTCCCTCTCACTTGCATCAGGGCGCACCTTTGCTATTGTTTCCCCAGTGTACCCCTTGTTTGTCTTTGTAATGTGGGGGATACAAATTAAATAACCAAAAATACTTAATTCAGCCATTTCATAGACTCAGGTATATAGTTTAGTAGATGGAAACTAACACTCATATTTATGAATGTTTTTGCTTATATATACTGCATATTTAGTGATTTTCCTTAATACAGTATATACCAGCATATGTAACAAAGATGTCTGCTGCATCCTGGACAACTTCCAAAGAAGTTAAAGAACAAAGGAATTCCTAAAGTTTGGACTGACCAATCCAGCAGAGACTATGCAAATTCCTATACGTCCTGAGCCCCGACCTGCGATACTTGATTGGACTATACTCTTATATACACCCATACTATAAAAAGCTTTGTTTTTGGAAATAAAGAGCAGTAGCTCTACCATCCGTCATGGAGAAGGTTCATAACTGATATAGTGTCTGTTATTGTTCTTTCTCGCTGTGCACACATGACAATATAATTTGGAACAGCAGTCAGATCCCGAGAGACCGCTTGAGTCTCATCCTCAACAGTAAAACCACTGTTGTGTGTTTTACCTCACACTGGATCTTCCCTAAGTCCATTCGTGACAGTAAGTCACTATCTGTAACTGAACTGTAATCTCTTATATGTTCTGCAGGACTGGTATCTACCACTATATTGTCACCCTATGGCAGTATTATTAGTGTTGGTCTTCACATAGAGATTTCTTTCTAGTAACTGAGCGGTCATCTACTACGGTTCTCCTACATCCACTATTGGAGTGCACCACCATAGTTGTAATCAGGGTTACCTGGTAAGGCACCCTCTTAGATGTTTCGCCCCAACCCCCTGAACCAAACCCTTGTTTACGCTTCTGTTTTACCTATATTAACCACAATTGACTTTCACAGCCCACATGCTGAAATTACCTGTCACCTCACTGTGTGAAATGAAGTGAGAAAATTCCATTTATGTACTAAAGTGTAAATCAATGTATGTAATAATCTGGCACGTTCACAATCCATCACCAGCACGCCACATATCATGGTAATTGCCAGTGAAAGATAAAACAAATGTTTCCCAGAGATGCATAGTATGGGACTGTAGATAATTAGTAGGATTATGCTCTTATTTCATTCCAATATTTATTGCACTAGTGGCAGTCATCAGTGCTTGTCAACTTTTAAAACACGTTTTCATAGAAAAAAAATTACATACATTTTATTTTCTTCCTATACATTTTTTCTTTACTAGTAAAAGACTGTCAGACAGAAATAAGCAAACATTTTGAAATCTGATTTCACCAGCTTTGCTGAATTTTTCCCAAAATTTGGATTTTTGGAAATTAATTTGCCAGGTTTGTATATATGTCTTCAAGAACTTTCCCCAACCCCTTCTTTAATGTAAACACAGCCTCAGTGATATCAAAGTGACCTCAACATATATGGATATGGGTAAATGGCCCCTGAGCTAGCCCTAATACTTGGAGGTGGGTAATGGTAGGGAGGTCCGGGCCTCCAACCTAGGCCCTATCTCCTGATCTTGTCACTGATGTTGTGAGCCCGCTCCACAACCTACCAACCAAGGGGAATGGGAACAAACAGGAAGCTACTCTCCACCATGGACAAACAAGGGTAACAACAAAACAATCACTACTCATACACTCGGCAACCACACACAGAGGAGCAACTAAAAGTGTACGAGGGGAACAACATAAAAGGGGAATAAAGAATCTACTGGGAAACTTCCACACCAAACCAAACACACCTGGAAATTCTGCAGCAAATGACCGGGGCCATTGGGGAAGACTCAGAACCGGGCCAGTTGGTTTGGTTCTGGGAGGTCACGGAAGAGGAGCCCGACTCCTTGACCCCGATGGTGTGGTTTAAATGGGAAGAGAAATGAGTTAATGAATTGTGACGCCAACTGTGGTATTTGGCCACATATACTGTAGCCGACGCTGCGGGATGGGGCCACTGGGGCAGATGGTAACGCAGCTAAGATGGTTCAGCTCCCCACAGGTGGAGCTGGGTCACAGGGCGGGCTGAGTAGCTGTCTTTAGTAGACGATGAGCTTTTTGGGGTAGCGTGGGGCTGGCAGCCCAGACAATGAATCCAGGACACAACGGGATGCAGTCATCAGTTGTTTTACTCTCGGTTGTCAGTTCCAGGTCAACACGGCCGGCTGGTGGAATACTGCTCTCAGAGTGCTGAGCCTGTGGTGATGGGGTCCAGCCGATCCCTGGGTAATTCAGAGGCCTAAGACCAGTATCCTTTCTGTATCCCTTTCCTGGTCATCTTCCTGCACTGGCTTTGCCCTCCTCCCCTCCACCTCACACACGGTAGCCCCGAGCCGGTGTCTGCAGGCCCTGTTTTTGTGGCTTGTTTGCCTTATCCCGTGGCCCTCTGTGGTCGCCTTTTCAGTGGATTTGTGTGTGGTGGTGGCTTCGGCACGTGAAGTTATCGTAGCCTGCGGTTTAGTAGCTGAGCCTGGTTGTTCTCCACTAGTCTAGGGGCCCATTGTGGCCAAGTCCCTCCACAGCTGTGGATGCGATTTTACGGGTGGATTTCCCATTTCCGGTGACTCTAAGACTACATCTTTCCTTCTAAACTCCCTCCTAGTCCTGGGACAAGCTCCTCTGGCTCCAGTCTTCAAGACCTCTCTCCTCCACGTCTACTTTGTTCTGCACTCCGTTCAAAAGTGTCCACCCACTAACCAACCCCACCCCCAGGCTGGCTGGCTCCGGGACTGTGCTCTCCCTTAGGAGCAACTCACCCTAATCTTGCCTGATGTGGTGTAGCAATACTAAGAGTGTGTGTATGTGTAACAGCCTGCAGCCTCCTCATTACCAGCGAATGGGGTCCCACACCTCTGGATGAGGTGCCGTACCTCTGTGGCAACTGGACCCTCAGGGGTGCCACATAAACACCTATGCTGCAGTCCAAAGCACAACTGATAGAGATTAATAACAGCTCCTTCAACCTCCTGGCTCAGTTTCCAAATTATAGGAAACAACCAGCACCCTCTGGTGGAAGGAGAGGATTATATTATAGGACCTGGGCATGGTCCCAACTGGAATCATCAGACCAGGAGCTGTTGAAAGGAAACCTGGCATTAACCCCTCCTCTCCAAAGGAAAGGCAATCCGTTTAATAAGCAGAGTCCTACAAGGCAAAAGTGAGACACAGACTCAGGCCCAGTCACCAAAGTGTGCAACAGAAGTACAGTGCAGACCAAAAGTTTGGACACACCTTCTCATTCAAAGAGTTTTCTTTATTTTCATGACTCTGAAAATTGTAGATTCACATTGAAGGCATCAAAACTATGAATTAATACATGTGGAATGACATACTTAACAAAAAATTCTGTAACAACTGGAAATATGTCTTATATTCTAGGTTCTTCAAAGTAGCCACCTTTTGCTTTGATTACTACTTTGCACACTCTTGGCATTCTTTTGATGAGTTTCAAGAGGTAGTCACCGGAAATGGTTTTCACTTCACAGGTGTGCCCTGTCAGGTTTAATAAGTTGGATTTCTTGCCTTATAAATAAGGTTGGGACCATCAGTTGTGTTGTGCAGAAGTCTGGTGGATACACAGCTGAAAGTTCTACTGAATAGACTGTTAGAATTTTTATTATGGCAAGACAAAAGCAGCTAAATAAATAAAAACGAGTGGCCATCATTACTTTAAGAAATGAAGATCAATCAGTCAGAAAAATTGGGAAAACTTTGAAAGTGTCCCCAAGTGCAGTGGCAAAAACTATCAAACGCTACAAAGAAACTGGCTTACATGAGGAAAGGAAGACCAAGAGTCACCTCTGCTGCGGAGGATAAGTTTATCCGAGTCACTAGCCTCAGAAATCGCAGGTTAACAGCAGCTCAGAGTAGAGACCAGGTCTCCAGGTTAGCACAGAGTTCTAGCAGCAGACACATCTCTAGAATAACTATTAAGAGGAGACTTTGTGCAGCAGGCCTTCATGGTAAAATAGCTGCTAGGAAACCACTGCTAAGGACAGGCAACAAGCAGAAGAGACTTGTTTGGGCTAAAGAACACAAGGAATTGATATTAGACCAGTGGAAATCTGTGCTTTGGTCTGATGAGTCCAAATTTCAGAACTTTGGATCCAAACACCGTGTCTTTGTGCGAAGCAGAAAAGGTGAACGGATGGACTCTACATGCTTGGTTCCCACCGTGAAACATGGAGGAGGAGGTGTGATGGTGTGGGGGTGCTTTGCTGGTGACACTGTTGGGGATTTATTCAAAATTGAAGACATACTGAACCAGCATGGCTACCACAGCATCTTGCAGCGGCATGCTATTCCATCCGGTTTGCGTTTAGTTGGACTATCATATATTTTTCAACATGACAATGACTCCAAACACACCTCCAGGCTTTGTAAGGGCTATTTGACTAAGAAGGAGAGTGATGGGGTGCTACGCCAGATGACCTGGCCTCCACAGTCACCAGACCTGAACCCAATCGAGATGGTTTGGGGTGAGCTGGACCGCAGAGTGAAGGCAAAAGGGCCAACAAGTGCTAAGCATCTCTGGGAACTCCTTCAAGACTGTTGGAAAACCATTTCCGGTGACTACCACTTGAAGCTCATCAAGAGAATGCCAAGAGTGTGAAAAGTAGTAATCAAAGCAAAAGGTGGCTACTTTGAAGAACCTAGAATATAAGACATATTTTCAGTTGTTTCACACTTGTTTGTTAAGTACGAGTATTTCATTCCACATGTGTTAATTCATAGTTTTGATGCCTTCAATGTGAATCTACAATTTTCAGAGTCATGAAAATAAAGAAAACTCTTTGAATGAGAATGTGTGTCCAAACTTTTGGTCTGTACTGTATGTCCGTGACACCGCCTTCCCAGAGCCATAACTTTTTCTTTTTCTGTCCACATAGATGCATAAGGGCTTGTTTTTTTGTGGGATGTGTTGTACTATTGAGTGACACCATTCATAATGTTACTAGAGAATGGAAAAACATTCCAAGTGTGTAAGGGTGGCTAGTAGGGGCTACTGTAGTTGCTTTCACAGGGGTAGCTTGACCGCAGCGCAGTTGGTCGTTAACCCCTCGAGCCACGGTCACCACTCTTAGTAACAACAGCTCACACAGCAGTTCTTCCACTCTCTGAGACAATGACTTGGAAACAAGGAGAGTCTTTTCCAACCGTAACTCTTTACTTTGCAACTTCTCTACAACACATTCATCTTGCTCTATTACAACACTCTTCTTCTCCTGCACCCAAAGGGCGCCAACTTTAACCCCAGCAGGGTTTTCCTGGGTCTTCATTACTTTGTAACCTACGCACTTTACTGGCTGACTGCCCCCCTGCTCCTGGGATCCCTAGGATACCTCCAGGTTCACTATTCCCTGCTCCGTCCACACCACTCGCGACGAGCTCACTGACTGCTACCATGTTTGCTCCCACCTTTTAGTAGGGCTTATCGACCGTCTGTTATCTGCAAAGAGGGTAGCTTCTTTGGGATGCATACGCCGTTCCCCTTGTCTGGAATTCAGCCACAACAGGGCTCACTTCTAAGCCTTGAATCGAGACAGGAGAGACCCTGAGGGTCAGCATAATTACTTCTCTACTTGGGGACACTTTCTGCTTGCTCCTGCTCTGGGACACTCCTGTTTTGTTCCTTTTTCCTGTCACTTAAATGCACTGTGAGCAGAATTATTAGGAAAATGAGTATTTTGATCACATGATAATTTTTATACATGTTGTCCTACTCCAAGCTGTATAGGCTTAAGAGCCAACTACCAATTAAGTAAATCAGGTGCTGTGCATCTCTGTAATGAGGAGGGGTGTGATGTAATTGTGATGCCCTGGACTAGCCAGGTAGTCACAGATAGACCCCCGCACTACACCTGTCCCCCAATAAGGTGTCATCAGCCAAACTTTAAACCCTAGTCACCTCCCTCAGTGCTTGATGGACACACCAGTGGGTGGAGCCAGGCGGTTGGCCACGCCCACCGAGGAGTTCAGAAAGCCTGAGGCAGGAAACACAGGGTAGATCAGTTTTAGAGTTGAGCAGTGGAGGAGGTCAGGCCTGTAGGACAGGCCTGTGACAGTCTGACAGGTGCCGGGGTTGGAGCCCGGGCACCTTTGGCTAGGAGGCAAACGGTGGCCTTAGCCTGCAGGAGCCGGGAAGACGGCTCGGTGGAACCGTGGTGGACCGGGACAGGGTAGTGGCCCGCCGGTACCGACACGGGGAACCGACTCGGAAACCGGAGCACAAAGGGGGTACTCAGACCCTGAAACGAGGTCCAGAATCCACTGGACTGAGTTAATTAACTGATTGCGGTCTGGACTATAGGTCCTTTCCCACCCAAGTCCCGACTGAAGACAACAGCCCACCGAGGGGGATAGAAAGCCACCGCACAGGCAGAGAGATCCCACAGACCAGCATCTGCAGGCCAAAGGGCTCTCCCGACATCTACCAAGCTGGGGAGCGGACTCCTGACGCTGCAAGCGCAGGCAGCCCAAGTACACAACACGGTGCAGGAGAAGGCCAAGACCGCCGAACCAGGTGGGGGACCAGACGCAGCCGGCTGCGGGCACCGACCACCATCAACTTGGTTTACCAGAGACTTGTGTGTGTCAATAACTGTGAGTACAACAGTGTCATCCGGCCGTGCACCGCCCTGCACCGCCCAGCTATCCCCAACAGGTCCCGGGGCCATCATCCCTACCCTCGGAGGGATTAACATGTTGCTGCACTACCAACTCCACCGTGTCTGCCCAGTAATCGCAGCAGTGGTATCCAACTTCACCACAACCCGTGGGTGGCGTTACAAACTCAAACACGGCTCCGGCCGTGCACCTACCTACCCCCATCCGAAAGTGCCAGCACCCCTTTCAGAGCAAAGTGATCCCGGGTCCGGAGGCGCTCGAGCCACCCACCAACGAGCCCGGATCCGAGCGGCTCGGCTGCAGCCAAGCGTGGGGCGGTACACATCAACTCTTCTGGCGTCACGAACAGGATACTTACCCATTCACTTACCTAGTGAAGTGCGCCTTGTATGGACAGTCAGCGGTGATCCGTTGTAAAATTTTCAAAGTCCGCCATCTTGCTGCCATTTTTTGGCGCAAAGATTCCCGCCAGAGTCTTCTTCCCCGCGAAAAGAGCACGAAGGCTGAAGCCCCGCCCCCTGGGAACGCGGCCGTAAAGCAGATCCAGAGGTCGAAAAACGAAACTTGCCGGCCGGAGAGATGAGTGCCGCGAAAAGACTAAGGGGGAGAAGCGGGAAGAGCTGATGTAACCGCGGCTGATAAGTGCAGGGACGCCAGGACTCTGCAGAAACCCGTTCCTGGACAGCAACGCGGCAGGATGTGTTGGAGTATCCAGGCCCAAGCCCACTTCACGCTGGCGGAGTGGTCGTCGGAGATGAAGGGCATGGCTCCAGCCGTCCGGGGGTGCAAAGTGGAGATGATCTCGGAGGAGCAGGTAAGCAGTGACCCACGCCCCTATGTTCCCCAGAAACCGGCCGTCCCAGCTGAGGGGCCCGGCCTGCTCCCATCCGCCACGCCGTTTCCCTCGTCGCCTGTGCCCGCAGCCAACGCCCCAACCGACCCGCTGCCCCAGTCTGAGGCAGCGAAGCCCATACCATCTATGGGGGAGGACCCAGCTGCTGGGTCCTCGGGCCTTACCGTCACCATTGCTCCTGCACCGCTGACAACATCCCATCCAGCCCCGGCAGTCCGCCCGGCTGCAACGAAGATGATGTCGGCCCCGGCAGTCCGCCCGGCCGCAATGGAGGCAGCACCTGCTGTTCCCAGGTACCTCGTCCCGGCTGAAGACCAGCGGCAAGGAGCTCGTGGAAAGGATGCGCAGGCTGTTGAGCATGGGGTCCCACGGCAGTATGTGAGGCCGGTTGTAGCCGGCACCGAGGGTTCCCCAGGAAGTCTGGCTCCTGAGCAGGAGGATAAAGCGGATGTGCATGCCCGCATTTATGAGTGTTAAGGTAGCGGTTCCCGGCTACCATACTGCCCATCCCCATTGGGACTAAGTTAAAGTACCGGTTTTAAAGTAAAAAAAAGAGACAAGGTCGAGAACTTGCAGGCCACGACACAGCGGAGTTCCCCAGAACAGAGGGTGCCAGTCGTAGCCGGCACGGGGGAGCTCCGGAAGGCCCCGACACCCGCGCAGAGAGGGCCGGAGCAGGAGGACGCTCCGTATTGGGAGCTGCAGCAGCACCAGCTGGGCCGGGAGATTGCAGCCCGAGAGAAGCAGAAGGCGGAGGTGCTGGCCCGGACCATCAGGGAAAAAGAAAATCTCCGCAGCTCCACCTATCAGGTACGAGGCCCAACCTACGAAAGCCAAGTCCGGCAGTTTGAACCCCACCATGGATGGGGGTTCATCTTTGAGCCCGGCCAGGAGGCGGAAGTGTTTGTGTCCCGCAGGGACGTGTACCTGCAGTTGCCTGTTGGTCACCCCGAGCGGGACCTGGAGCCCGGAGAGCTGGTGAGCTACACCCGGCATTGCGGGGAGAGGGTATGGTTCACCCTCAACGTGAAAAGGAGGGTGAGAGGCAGTGCCCGAAGGCACACCCAGTCCCGTCCCCCGCCATACAGTCCTGAGGAGGATGAAGAAGAATGTTAAAAGGTAGCGGTTCCCGGCTACCATACTGCCCGTCCCCGTTGGGAATTTGTTTTGGCCCCGTTATAGCCCGTTTTAAATGAACATGGCTGAGAACTCGCAAGCCAACCAAAAACTTTTGGGCTTGTAAATAATCCTGGACCACCCTTTCAGGTCCCATAGTCCCCGGGGAGGCTGGTTGGAGGAAGGACCTGCAGCAGAGGAGGCCGAGGTCCCGTCACCATGCAAACCGGTGACTACCCTCCGGGTTAGGGGTCCCCTGGACGTAGGGCCTCTGAGAGACTGCCGGGTAAGGAACTTATTACCCTGCCCGTGTGACCTGAACCCGATTCCTGGACTGGGGAAAAGGGGTGCTGACCTGGTTCCTAGAGGCAGCTGTTGTGAATGTCAGTTATGCTTTGGCTGCTGGGAGGCTCCCTCTTGTGGCCAAGAATGGTTTGGACATAGACCAGGTGTGTTGAGCAATGGGCGTTTCCATTGCTAACTCTCTGCTTATTTAAATCCTGGTCTGATAGCAGGCTATGCCGAATGTCAGTTGTTCTTTGTTCACCAGCCTGCTTCATTCTGCTCCACACCACATCTATCCTAGATAAGTGCTTTGCTCTTTATTTGTTGTCTGGTTCTTTTACTCTTATCTGAGTTTGTCATTTGTTGTGGTTGTCTTCAGTTTATTTGTATGCAGGGATCTTCCCTTTCAGTTGCTTAGCAGGGAAACTCCCTGCAGTTATGTTTGGAGTATAGCTCCTATAAGTCCATGTGTTTGTGGCTTTTTGAATTTGTAATGATTCTTGTTTTCTGTTCATTGGTATGACAAGAGCGCCTGGTATAGGACGGAGTGCAGATCGTGCAAACTGAGGGCCTTTTTGTACTATCAGGAATTTGGAATCTTGCAGGGTTTTTCTCTGGCCACCATCAGCCCCTTTCCTGTGACAGTCTGACAGGTGCCGGGGTTGGAGCCCGGGCACCTTTGGCTAGGAGGCAAACAGTGGCCTTAGCCTGCAGGAGCTGGGAAGATGGCTCGGTGGAACCGTGGTGGACTGGGACAGGGTAGTGGCCCGCCGGTACCGACCCGGGGAACCGACCCGGAAACAGGAGCACAAAGGTGGGTACTCAGACCCTGAAACGAGGTCCAGAATCCACTGGACTGAGTTAATTAACTGATTGCAGTCTGGACTATAGGTCCTTTCCCACCCAAGTCCCGACTGAAGACAACAGCCCACCGAGGGGGATAGAAAGCCACCGCACAGGCAGAGAGATCCCACGGGCCAGCGTCTGCGGGCAAAAGGGCTCTCCCGACAACTACCAAGTCGGGGAGCGGACTCCTGACGCTGCAAGCGCAGGCAGCCCAAGTATACAACACGGTGCAGGAGAAAGGCCAAGACCACCGAACCGGGTGGGGGACCAGACGCAGCCGGCAGGCACCGACCACCATCAACTTAGTTTACCAGAGACTTGTGTGTGTCAATAACTGTGAGTACAACAGTGCTATCCAGCCGCGCACCGCCCTGCACCGCCCAGCTGTCCCCAACAGGTCCCGGGGCCATCATCCCTACCCACGGAGGGGTTAACATCTTGCTGCACTACCATCTCCCCCGGGTGCCCATTAATCGCAGCGGTGGTGTCCAACTTCACCACAACCCATGGGTGGCGCCACAAACTCAAACACGGCTCCGGCCGTGCACCTACCTACCCCCATCCAAAAGCGCCAGCACCCCTTTCAGAGCGAAGTGACCCTGGGTCCGGAGGCGCTCGAGCCACCCACCAACGAGCCCGGATCTGAGCGGCTCGACTGTAGCCGAGCGCGGGGCGGTACATAAACAGATCAAGCACCTGACAGAATCTATGGATGGTAGGCTGTTGAGTGCCATCATAAAGAAAGGTGGCTATATTGGTCACTAATTTTTTGGGGTTTTGTTTTTGCATGTCAGAAATGTTTATTTCTAAATTTTGTGCAGTTATATTGGTTTACCTGCTGAAAATAAACAAGTGAGATGGGAATATATTTGGTTTTAATTAAGTTGCCTAATAATTCTGCACAGTAATAGTTACCTGCATAAACAGATATACTCCTAAGATAGCAAATCTAAAAAAGAAGCCCTCCAACTTCCAAAAATATTAAGCCTTGATATTTATGAGTCTTTTGGGTTAATTGAGAACATAGTTGTTGGCCAATAATAAAAAAAAATCCTCTAAAATACAACTTGCCTAATAATTCTGCACACAGTGTACACTACTCCCCTCCCTGATCTTAGCCCCTTCCAACCCAGGAATCCAGGGGAGCAGTACCTTGTGTAATATCGCCACCTAGTGCATACTTCCCAACTTTTGAAGAAAGAAAAGAGGGATAAAGCCTTCGGCGCGCGGAGCACGCCATAGAAAATTTTAACCACGCCCTAGCCGCACCCCTAGCCACACATATTTGTCAGTAGAGGTCATTCAGCAGATGCCCGGACTGTTCTTTCATAGTCATAGCAGCCAGAATTTTCTTATATTTATACAGTGCCTTGCGAAAGTATTCGGCCCCTTTGAATTTGTCAAACTTTACCCACTTTTCAGGCTTCAAACATAAAGATAAAACATTTTAAATTAATGGTGAAGAATCAACAAGTTGGACACAATTGTGAAGTTGAACGAAATGTATTGCTTATTTTAAACTTTTGTAAAAAATAAATAACTGAAAAGTTGGGCGTGCAATATTATTCGTCACCTTTAGGTTAATATTTTGTAGCACCACCTTTTGCTGCGATTACAGCTGCAGTCGCTTGGGGTATGTCTCTATCAGTTTTGCACATCGAGAGACTGAAATTCTTGCCCATTCTTCCTTTGTAAACAGCTGGAGCTGAGTGAGGTTGGATGGAGAGCGTTTGTGAACAGCAGTTTTCAGCTCTTTCCACAGATTCTCGATTGGATTCAGGTCTGGACTGTGACTTAGCCATTCTAACACCTGGATACGTTTATTTGTGAACCATTCCATTGTAGATTTTGCTTTATGTTGTGGATCATTGTCCTGTTGGAAGACAAATCTCCGTCCCAGTCTCAGGTCTTTTGCAGACTCCAACAGGTGTTCTTCAAGAATGGTCCTGTATATGGCTCCATCCATCTTCCCATCAATTTTAACTATCTTCCCTGTCCCTGCTGAAGAAAAGCAGGCCCAAACCGCGATGCTGCCACCACCATGTTTGACAGTGGGGATGGTGTGTTCAGGCTGATGAGCTGTGTTGCTTTTGCATCAAACATACTGTTTGGCATTGTTCCCAAAAAGTACGATTTTGGTTTCATCTGATCAGAGCACCTGAGACTATCACAGAGCAGGGGAATTTATACGGAGAATTGATTACACACATATATTATATTTATCATCATCAGTCATTTAGGACAACATTGGATCATTCAGAGTTCCACATAGAAACCTCTAGAGAAAAAAATAGCACCAAAACTGCAGAGTTCGGCGGCATATTTTCATGAAATCACATTCACTTTGCTTGGGCAACTAAACACAGCAGAATATATGTGCAAAAGAAAGCAGCAGAAAAAAAATGCAACATTTACACTACATGTGAATATGGACTAATTGTCCAAGAAAAGTGGATGAGACGTCATGAAATTTCCGCCCCTTTTACGTCTAAAGACGCTGCTAAACTCTGCGGTTTTGGTGTTTTTTTTCTTTATAAGCTTCAGGATTCACATCTGCAACAAACATGTATCAAATAAGAGGAGAATGCATAAAAAATACCGCAAACACGCAATAATCAGAGAGGATTGTTATTGCACTCGTGGCGCGGACACCTGCAGAAAAAATGCACCATTTATGCGATGTGGGAACACGGCCTCAGCGATACATTTTTATTATATTTTTTATGGGTTTTAATAAAGAAAAATAATAAATTGCACCATTTTTTATGCCATTTACCGATCCCCATAAATAATCTGATTGCTGTGTTGTTCAGGTTGTTACGATTATAGAGACATCAAATATGTCCATGATATTTGCCGATTTGTGATGTTTATTATTTTATAAAAAGTGTAATAAAATTACATTATTCTAATTTTTTTTTATTATTTTTAGTGATTTTATTAGAAAAAAAAAAAACTCTTTTCCTCTCCCCCCTATAGAACACAGCCCAGAGAGGTGCTGCTCTGAACTATGGAGCTCTATGTACTGTGTAATCTGTTGTTTAATCAGAGGCTGCATTGTAGGTTTGACTCGCCCACCCTAGGGCTATGGGACACCCGGTGCCGGGCCGGACTAGTCCAGGGGTCGTCAGTGGTGGCGGGGCCCGACTCCGTGGCCCTGGTGGGTGTCAATAAAATATGGCTGGTGACTTGGGGATAATTAAAGTTTGTGTTCGTGACGCCACCTGTGGTATGCGGCTATTAAGCCACCGCTGCTGTATGAGGCCTCCGGGGTGATGGAAGGGCAGCAATGATGGTACTGCTCCCCACAGGTGGAGCGGTACCCCGGGGCACAGTTGGTGCTCGTGAGAGTCTATGGTGTAATGGAAGTCTATGCAGGCGACAATAACTGAGGCAACACCGGAGGGTGCAATTCCAAGATCTTTACTCACACTTCCTGGTAGGTGCACACTGGTGCCTTCGAACGGCTGGAACCCGCTGTCAGGGACCTCCGCCGTTTCTGGGTAGATCCTGGAATGAAAGCCGGTACCCTTCTCTCTAAAGTGCCTCTGTCTTCAGCTGTCTCCTTAAGCCTAGCTCTTTTAGGATGAACCTGCTCGGCCTCCACTACAGCCTCCAGGCTGGGAGCTCGCCTGTCGGTTACTTGCCCCCTTTCTAGAGGTTCTGCTGTGGGCTGTGGCCCGGGGAGTTTGCAACTTTCCCTGGGCCTCGGTTTTCACTGTTGGAGATGATTTTTCACTCCTTCTGTTTCTAGGGACCGTCCCCTGTTGCAGCTTGATCCCTCCACCGATGTTCCTGTGGAACAGGCCACCACAGCTCACCAGCTATCCGTGGCCCTGGAATCCCTTCTCTTCCTCTGCTTGGTGTCACCTGGACCCTCTGAGTCCCAGGTTCTTCACCAGGAAGCGTCACTTTCTTCTCTTAGCTCCTGTCTGACTAGAGCTTTCTTTCTGCTTCTCCTTCTCGTCTGCCTCCCGCAGACCTCCTCCTCCTTCTCCCTCTCTCTCTAACTCCAACTCCTCACTGTCTACACTTGACTTTCCTTTCTCTGTCTACTCTCTGGTGGCTCCTCCCACCTCCCCAGTTGCCAAGCTGTACCCTATAGGAGCATGGATGGGTCTTACGGCCCCTCCCAGCATGCAGGATGGGAGGGCTACTGCCACTGTCCCTGGACTCAGTGTGTACCTAACAATGGGTGTAGTGTAAATTTGCCTGGGGACCGGCGTTCACTCCTTTCCTTACCCAGAATGGTACATCACACCGCTGGATGGGGTGCAATGTTCCTGTGGCGACGGAAGCCTCAGGGGCGCCACACTCCCCCACAGCGAATCCCAGCACGTCCTCGGGCTGAAAAACAACAGAAAATGTGGAAAGAATTGCAAAATTTTTGTTATGCATAACATAAAACAATAAAACTTTCTTCCCTTTATGGGAGGCACAGGTACTTTTAACGTTTCAAACATTCTTATAAAGAAAAACTCTAAGTGTGCACTTCCAGTCCATTGCACGGTTTTGCACTTCCCCCATAATTCTGGTAGGGGACACAACAGGTGCAACTATTTACATTTCTGACTACAACAAGTCCAGTAGCCTGGCAGTTCGTTCAACTTCTTAGACTAAATAGGGCAAAGACAAAACCAGCCACTAAGTCCAGTGGCCTAGTAACACAAGACACATTACATTCACATTCACCGGGGACCACATTCCAGTTCCGTGGCCCGGTAACATATAAACAAGGGGGGGGTGACATCTTCAAAAAGTACAAGGGGCAGTAAGGCAGGAAAGGGTGTCGTCT
Organism: Anomaloglossus baeobatrachus; assembly: GCF_048569485.1. Lineage (NCBI taxonomy): Eukaryota > Metazoa > Chordata > Amphibia > Anura > Aromobatidae > Anomaloglossus > Anomaloglossus baeobatrachus. Next base: position 243,719,534 of record NC_134359.1, read on the forward strand.
TCAAAAAGAACATTAGGGCAGAACAAAAGGGACGTCTTCACAAAGGGATGTGGGGCAGACAGGGGTTATATACAGTTCAGCATCTTCATCTCTTTACTCGCGGGGGTAGATATGAGGATCCCACTCCGGCATGGCCCCAGGCAACAGGTAGGCCGAGGAGATCATAGTCTGGGTCTCCCGGGTGCTGGTCACTGGCCTATTGCGGGACGCTGCAGCCTGGGTAAGAGTGGGGCTGCTTGCAGGCACAGCACGGCTTTCTTGCAAAGGACTGCTTGCTTGCAGGAGGCTGCCGGCTTGCATGGGACTGCTGGCTTGCGTGGGACTGCTGGTCTGTCGGGGGTTACTGGCTGGCGCGGGGCTGCTGGCTGGTGAGGGGTTACCGGCTGTACGGCGCCACTCTGGCTCTTCCAGTGGTGCTTCCTCCCGCACGATATGGGCGCCCAGGGCATACCAGCCGCGGCTCCCCATCAGCCTGGTGTATTCCAGCACATCACCCGGCTTTACATCACGCCCTGGGTGACCTTTAGTGAGGTGCTCCTCTATGTCGCGGCATGCAATAAAGACGTCCTTTCCTAGGCCTGGTTCCCTGATGAACCCCCAGCCTTCCTTCAACTTAAATTCCAGCACCCGGCCTCTGCATACTGGGCCCTGGTGCTCTCTGCGGCTTCGCCGGATCCGGGCCTTTGCAGCCAAATTGGACGCCTCTTCGGCACGGCGCCTCTCCTCCCGGCTCTCCCGCTCCTGCTGGTACTCTTCCAGCCTCTTCAGGCAGGCCAGTTCATTTGCCTTTGGGGTTTCTTTGGGGCACAGTGACTGCTGCAGTCTCCCGCGGTCGATGGGCGCTGCGTCCCAGTTCACTCCCGGTGATGTGGTTCCCAGGAGGCTAACAGGGGGACTCGGAAGGTGGCCCACCAGTGACTCAGGACCCAGGTGACACCAGGCGCCATCTTCGGGACCCTCTGACAGGTCTCCGGCGTCCCCTGGGGCTTTAGCAGGGCTGGCGAGGAAGTCTAGCAGGGCTGTGGAGGGGCTGGTCGTTGGCGCTTGGCAGGGCCGCGGGTCCGGAAGGGTCATGGTAGTATATAATTCACCCAGGCACAGCTCATCGGCCTCCATCCTGTGGCCCACGTCCTCAGACCCCATCCGGTTTTCTCTCCGCCGGTCCACCTCCATCTGCATGGTGCTCAGCCTCCGGGCCAGGATCTTCATCTCCTCCCGGAGCAGGTCCAGCTCAGGATCCATTTCCCGGGTCCCAGGGGTGCACTTCTGCGGTTTCTCCGCCATGCTGCTTGCCTGGGGAACGCTCGCTGCTACACTGCTTGGGTGCTCGACCACGCCACTCGGCTGCACCCTTTCCCTTCTCGGAGGCGGGCCGGAGGCTGCACCAGCATCTGGCGCCAGACTGGCGCCCAGCCCATCACGGCCGGCACCGCTCCGCTTGCGATCAGGTACATTTTCTTTATCTGCTGGTCTGGCATTTAGACTCGGTTTGCCAGCCAGCCAGCTTCTCTAGGCGCCATATCTTCTTCCTCCGCTCTCCATAGCGGGCACTGCTTCGCACTCTTTTCTTAGACAAGGGGGCGGGGCTTCTTTTCGCGCTCTTTCTGCAGGCACGCCCCCCTTCTTCCCGCGCTCAGTGGCTTCAATGGCGGCAGTTTCTCACTATACACAGTCTTTTAAGCACAATTCTTCAGGCACACAGTACCCGGTGGGACCGGGCACGAAATCCTGTTCGTGACGCCAAAATTGACTCGCCCACCCCAGGGCTATGGGACACCCGGTGCCGGGCCGGACTAGTCCGGGGGTCGTCAGTGGTGGCGGGGCCCGACTCCGTGGCCCTGGTGGGTGTCAATTAAATATGGCTGGTGACTTGGGGATAATTAAAGTTTGTGTTCGTGACGCCACCTGTGGTATGCGGCTATTAAGCCACCGCTGCTGTATGAGGCCTCCGGGGTGATGGAAGGGCAGCAATGATGGTACTGCTCCCCACAGGTGGAGCGGTACCCCGGGGCACAGTTGGTGCTTGTGAGAGTCTATGGTGTAATGGAAGTCTATGCAGGTGACAATAACTGAGACAACACCGGAGGGTGCAATTCCAAGATCTTTACTCACACTTCCTGGTAGGTGCACACTGGTGCCTTCGGACGGCTGGAACCCGCTGTCAGGGACCTCCGCCGTTTCTGGGTAGATCCTGGAATGAAAGCCGGTACCCTTCTCTCTAAAGTGCCTCTGTCTTCAGCTGTCTCCTTAAGCCTAGCTCTTTTAGGATGAACCTGCTCGGCCTCCACTACAGCCTCCAGGCTGGGAGCTCGCCTGTCGGTTACTTGCCCCTTTTCTAGAGGTTCTGCTGTGGGCTGTGGCCCGGGGAGTTTGCAAATTTCCCTGGGCCTCGGTTTTCACTGTTGGAGATGATTTTTCACTCCTTCTGTTTCTAGGGACCGTCCCCTGTTGCAGCTTGATCCCTCCACCGATGTTCCTGTGGAACAGGCCACCACAGCTCACCAGCTATCCGTGGCCCTGGAATTGTCGCGGGCGGAGGAGGGGACGCTACGCTCTCCCACTGCTCGGGTCCGGCTGCCGCTGCTCTGCGGCTGCTGCTGCTCGGTGGCTCGAGCGATGGGCCGGATCCTGGGGACTCGAGCGGCGCTCCTCGCCCGTGAGTGAAAAGGGGTGGTTTGGGTTTTGGGGATATTGTCCGTGACGCCACCCACGGTTGTGGTGATTGTGTGGACACCACCGCTGCTCTGGACGGGAATCCCGGGAGCGGTGACAGGGAGCAGCTTTGTTGTTATTTCTCCCCTCCGTGGGTAGAGGTTGGTTGTCCCGGGGCCCGGTGAGGGGGTAGGAGTGGATGGCAGGCGGGTTGCGGCGCCTGATGAGGTGCAGGATCGCAGGGGCAGCGCTGTGCCGCACAGCACGGAGGTACTCACTCAGCCCAATGATGAGGACATAGTTCACGGTAAAACAAGCGGCTGGATGGACGGGTCCCTCGGACGGCTGCGGTTGTTCCTCCCTGCAGGTTAGTGATGACTGTCTCTCCCTGCACCTAAGTTCAGTGTTGGTTGCGATGGGTTCCCACCGGTAACCCGCTCCCCGACTTGGATGTAGGCCGGAGGAGCCCCTTTTGCCCGCAGGCGCTGGCCCTGGGAAACGGTTGCCCTTGGCGGTGGCGGTGTCTCCCCTTCACGGTTGGACGGTTGCCTTCTATCGGGACTTGGCTGTTTGGGAACCCGGAGGTCCCCTTCACTAACGGATTTGGCAAATTCACGGTGACTCCAAGCCTTGCCGGGATCCAAAAGGCCCCTGCCAATGGTGCTGGCTTCTCTTTGTATACCGGTCCGGTACCGCCGGGTCACCACCTGTCCACGGTCCTTATGGCAGACTCCAATCGGCCTCCAGTGCAGACGGTCACCACCGCCTGCCAACCTTGCTGTCCTGTCCAGGCCACACACCCGGACCAACTTCAGGCTCTTTGCTGTCACTTTTCTCCTCTCTACTACTTTCCTCCTTCCACTTCCTCCTCCAAACTCTGTCTCTCCTCTCACTTCCCTAGCTTCACTCTAACTGCCTGTGTTTTCCCTCCTCCAGGACTGTGAACTCCTTGGTGGGTGGAGACCAACCGCCTGGCTCCACCCCTTGGTGTGGACAAGAGCCCCTGGGGAAGGCAACAAGGATTTTGTGTTTTGACTTTGATGTGCCTACAGGGAGTGTGGGGTGTGGTGGTGTTGTTACCTGTGGCCCCTGGCTTGTCCAGGGCGACACATTCCCCCTTATCAAAATGCAGACTGTCCTCGGGCTGCCCGTCCATCACCGGTTTTATTTTTCTGCAAAAAGATAAGAAAACACAATACAAGTAAAATAACATCATCCCACAACGGGAGGTACTTTCTTAAACGCTGCAAACGGTTAACGGTTACGGCTTCCGCTCTCACCCACCCAAGTAACCTGGCCCTGATGCTGCCCCTTAGAAAACAGGCAGCACCCCTTGACCCCAGTCCTGCACCAAGTTACCCGAGCGGGATCTGTCCTTTCCAGGGGACCCACGTCCAAGGGGAGCCCCTGGAACCCCTAGAGGTTAGCCACCGGTTCCGGTGGTGGCTGGGCCCCAGCCTGCTCCACTGCGAGCCCTCCCTCAATCTGCCTCTCCGGTGGCGGTAACGGTGGAAGCTGCAACAACAACATTATTTACAAGCCACTAGTTTGTGGTTGCCCTGCAAGTTCACGGGCTTGTCCGTAAGGAGTCCCTTACGCAACTTCAGACGGTCCCCACGGGGACAACGGTGTCGGCAACGACCGGTTCAATCAGCAGTAGTAGAAAATCAGATGAACTTCGGTTGATCACTCATTTTCATTTTTCAAAACTTTCAAAACTTTAAACACATACAGGTGGTTCCCCCCCCCCCAGATAGTAGTTTCCCTGTACCTAAGTGGGGGTCTACCTAGGTTGGGACGAGTGGATCTCCTGGGTTCAGTGTCAGTGGGGGTAGGCAGTGGGGCAGAGGGAACAATCGGTTCCTCCTCCCTGCTATCGTGTGGGGCAGGCGGAGGCATAGGGGAGTTGGGTACAGGTTCATCCCTGGGCACTGGCACTGGCTCACGGTTGACTGCCTCCATTACTTCTTCATCCACAGGTTGTGGGAACAGTATCACTGGAAGAATCACCGCGCCGTTCTGTGTAGGCCAGTCCGCTGGGAAGTCACCCATCACGGTGTGGATTACCTCTTTTGCCTTCTTCGCTGGTGGAGGAACCGGAACTTCAGCCACTGCCCTCAATGCTGGTGGGCACCTTTTCAGATGGTCCCGGGAAACCGTGGCCAAAGTGCCCCCTTGGTCACGGCTGATCTAGTAGGCCTTCCCATCTTCCCGTCCTGTGGGCTGTATGACGTATGGGGTTTGTTCCCATTGATCATCCAGCTTGTGAATTCTCCTCTTCCGCTTCAGCACTACATCTCCAGGCTGGAAAGGGCAAGCAGACGCCTTTTGGTTGAAGCGCTGCTCCTGCTGTTCCCGACTCCGACTCAAGTTTTTCTCAACATATTCTTGAATCTGTCGGTATTGTACCCTCTTTCGAGTTTCCCATTCAGCTGTTGAAGGGAGTGCTTCTGGGGCTTCCAGTCCCATGTCTAGATCCACCGGTAGCCGACCGGGGCGAGCCCTCATCAGGTATGCTGGGGTGCACTTCGTTGAACTGGAAGGGATATTGTTGTACATATCGACCAAGTCAGGTAGCTTCTTCGGCCACAGGTTCCGCTCTTCCAGCGGCAACGTCTTGAGGAGGCCCAGGACCAAGTGGTTCATCTTCTCACACATGCCGTTGGTCTGGGCATGGTAAGGCGTGGTCCGGATCTTCTTGCAGCCATACAACTGGCAAAACTCATGAAACACCTCTGCTTCAAAGGCCGGGCCTTGGTCAGTAAGCACCTTCTCAGGGTACCCATGTGGTCGGCAGAAGTAAGCCTGGAACGCTCTAGCGGCGGTACGACCAGTTAGGTCCTTGACTGGGACAACCACCATGAACCTCGAATAGTGGTCTACTATGGTTAGGGCGTAGGTGTACCCACTTCGGCAAGGGGTGAGCTTTACATGGTCCAGGGCGACCAGCTCCAGTGGTTGATGTGTAATGATCGGGTGTAGGGGCGCCTTCTGGCTGGCCTCGTCCTTCCTAAAGGACCGCACTCTCGGCACCAGGCCTCTACAGACTCCCGCATCCCACTCCAATAGAACCGCTCTCTCAACAGCATTTCCAGCTTCTTCCATCCAAAGTGTCCGGCACCATCATGGTATGCTTGTAAAACGGTGGGCACATTAGCTTGGGGAATCACCAAATGGCGGATTTTCTCATGAGTCTTCGGGTTAATCAGCTCACGGTACAACTTCCCCTGGTGTAGATACAACCGGGTCCGTTCTCGCCACAGGCGCTGGGCTTCAGCTGGGGCCGCAGGGTCTATCCCAGCAGCACCTTGCTCCACCAAGGTCTTAACTAGGCGGACAGCGGGCGCCTGGTTTTGAGCTTCCTGCCACTCCTGACTGGGCAGCGGGTCCAGACTCGCCCGTTGCTGGTAGACGTGCACCTTCTCAGTTGGTGGCTGGTGAAATGCAGGCAACTCGATCTCTTCGAGGTCGTCATCCTCGCACCCCGTTTCCGACAAGTGGGGCATCCGAGAGAGTGCATCAGCGTGAACGTTGGCACGACCGGCCCTGTATTTGATGGTGAAATCGTAGTTGGCTAGCCTGGCCACCCACCGCTGTTCCAGCGCGCCCAACTTGGCCGTGTCCAGGTGGGTCAGCGGATTATTATCCGTGAAAGCGGTGAACTTTGCTGCGGCCAGGTAATGGCGGAACCGCTCGGTGATAGCCCACACCAGCGCCAGGAGCTCGAGCTTGAAAGAGCTGTAGTTCTCAGGGTTCCTTTCAGTCGGTCGGAGCTTTCGGCTAGCATAAGCAATCACTTTTTCCTTCCCGTCCTGGACCTGGGATAGGACTGCCCCCAAACCCACATTGCTGGCATCAGTGTAGAGGATGAATGGGCGGCTGTAATCAGGGTACGCTAGGATCTCCTCTCCGGTCAAGACCGCTTTCAGCTGGCGGAAGGATTCCTCATGCCTCTCTTCCCACACCAGTGGGGCTCCGAGGGGTCTACCACCTTTGGTCTGTCCCACGAGGAGGTCTTGCATGGGGGCAGCCATCCTCGTGTATCCCTTGATGAAGCGACGGTAGTACCCTACCAGACTCAGAAACTGCCTTACTTCCCTCACTGTGGTTGGCCTCGGCCAGTCTTGGATGGCAGTGACCTTCTCGGGGTCGGGGGCGACACCTTCTGCTCCCACTACATGCCCCAGGTACTGCACTCTGGGTTTCAGCAGATGACACTTGGAGGGCTTCAATTTCATCCCGTACTTGGCAAGGGACGCGAACACCTCGGCTAGGTGCTCCAGGTGGGTCTCATATGTCTGTGAATACACAATTACATCATCCAGGTACAACAGGACGGTCTCAAAACTTGCTCGTACTCCCGTACCACCCTGTATACCCCTTCTTTGTGATGTGTAGGGGTATCGTCAGTGCCCACGTGTAGCTGTTGGTGCCACTCGTCTAACTCCCCTTGGGGCGGGTGAGTGCTGGCAGTAGGTAGTGAAACTAGAGGAGCTGCTTCGTGGATGGTGTGGGGATTTAGGGTGAGCAACTTGGCGTGTGTGGCATACCGGGGAAGCCTGACTTCTTCCTCCCCACAGT